>NC_084565.2:37217500-37312500 GCF_033978685.3 Nerophis lumbriciformis
AGAAAAAAAGTAAAAAAAAATGCACAAGAAAAAAGTATAACCTTTTTTTAAAAAAAAAAAAAAAAAAAGTTGCAATATTGTGAGGAAAAACTTATCTTGCAAAACTTTGAGGAATATTCTGACTTTTCTGACTTTTTTTTGTTGTTGTTGTTTTTTGTGAGGAAGAAGTTATTCAGCAAGAATTGAGTAGAAATATTTTCTTAAAATATAGCGATAAAAAATCTAACATATATACGAATATATACATAATATGTGTACAGAATAATATGTATTCAGATATATTATATTATGTCAATGACATATATACAATATATACCAATGACCATGTACAATATTACAGTATATGTGACAGCAGCAGTATAGAATAAAGAGTAGATCCAGCAGGAAATAGAAAATAGACATTATAAACTTGTTTTTTTTTGTCACCATAGCGACCATTAGTTTCACCTGTTTCACGTTTTGCACTTGCGCACCTGTTGTCAATTATGTCTGTATTATTTAAAGCCATTGTTGCCAGGCTGTCTTTCTGGCGACATCACTCTGCTTCATGTCGTGTTTACGCTTTCATGCTCAGTTCACGCTGCTTGTTTCATAGCCCTTGCTGCCCTGTTCACGTCATCGCAAGTAAGTTTTGTTTATTAATGCCACAGTTAGTGTCTTTTGTTTTTTTGTCCATAGTTCTGCCTTTGTGCTAGTTTTTGTTTTTATAGCCAAGTTTTGTACTTCCGCCCTTGTGCGCGCCTTTTATTTATTCCTTTTATTAGTGTTGAAATAAAGATGTCATTACCTTCACGCCATGTCCGGTCCAAGTTCACTTGCATCTCGGGAAAACAACCACCCCATAGTCCACGTAATGACATTTATTTTCAAATCTTGGCACAGTTTTGTCACTTACATCATTTTTTAAAATGTTGTTTATTTTTAAAATGCATTTGTTTTTGTTAAATTGCTGTAATATGCCAAATGTTAAAACGCTATTAGTAGCACAGAGGTCAATTTGTGTTTTCGTTGTGGCTTGTACAGCCCTTTGAGACTTTTGTGATTTAGGGCTATATAAATAAACATTGATTGATTGATTTTTATTACGAAAGCTTTTTTTGAACACTGAATGAATGTAACGGAATTTTTTACATGCTGGAAGGTCACAACCTGACATTGAAACAATGTCGTCAAAAAGCGTGTTGTTTCAACGTTGTCTTTGTGTCGTGGAATATCGGTTAGTAAATGACCAAAATTCAATGGTCAAATCAACGTCAGACGTCCACAGTTTCCAAAAACAATTTGCAATGTGGACTCGTCAGACCCACAGAACACTTTTCCACTTTGCATCAGTCCATCTTTGACGAGCTCGGGCCCAGCGAAGCCGGCAGCGTTTCTGGGTGTTGTTGATAAATGGCTTTCACTTTGCATAGGAGAGTTTTAACTTGCACTTACAGATGTAGCGACCAACTGTAGTTACTGACAGTGGTTTTCTGAAGTGTTCCTGAGCCCATGTGGTGATATCCTTTACACGCTGATGTCGCTTTTTGATGCATTACCGCCTGAGGGATGAAAGGCCCGTAATGTCATGTTTTACGTGCAGTGATTTCTCCAGATTCTCTGAAACTTTTGATGATATTACGGACCGTAGATGGTGAAATCCCTAAATTCCTTGCAATGGCTGGTTGAGAAATGTTGTTCTTAAACAATTTGCTCACACATTTGTTGACAAAGTGGTGACCCTCGCCCCATCCTTGTTTGTGACTGACTGAGCATTTCATGGAAGCTGTTTTTATACCCAATCATAATAATAATAATAATAATAACTGGGATTTATATAGCGCTTTTCTAAGTACCCAAAGTCGCTTTACATGTAGAACCCATCAATCATTCACACCTGGTGGTGGTAAGCTACTTTCATAGCCACAGCTGGTAGACTGACGGAAGCGTGGCTGCAATTTGCGCCAACGGCCCCTCCGACCACCACCTATCATTCATCATTCAATTCACCGGTGTGAGTGGCACCGGGGGAAAAGGGTGAAGTGTCCCGCCCAAGGACACAACGGCAGCAATTTTTGGATGGTAAGAGGTGGGGAGCGAACCTGCAACCCTCAGGTTTCTGGCACGGTTGCTCTACCCACTACGCCATGGCACCCACCTGTTCCCAATTAGCCTGCTCACCTGTGGGATGTTCCAAATAAGCGTTTGATGAGCATTCCTCAACTTTCTCAGTCTTTTTTGCCACTTGTGCCAGCTTTTTTTAACCCTGTTGCAGGCATTAAATTCCAAATGAGCTAATATTTCCAAATATAACAAAGTTTTCCAGTCGGAACGTTAAGTATCTTGTCTTTGCAGTCTATTCAATTGAATATAAGTTGAAAAGGATTTGTTGTATTCTCTTTTTATTTACCATTTACACAACATGACAACTTCACTGCTTTTGGGGTTTGTATTTTTCCCAAAAACTAAATATGAGCAACGTGTAAACGTGGGGCGGCATGGCGAAGTGGGTAGAGCAACCGTGCCAGAAACCTGAGGGTTGCAGGTTCGCTCCCCGCCTCTTACCATCCAAAAATCGCTGCCGTTGTGTCCTTGGGCGGGACACTTTACCCTTTTCCCCCGGTGCCACTCACACCGGTGAATTGAATGATGAATGATAGGTGGTGGTCGGAGGGGCCGTTGGCGCAAATTGCAGCCACGCTTCCGTCAGTCTACCCCAGGGCAGCTGTGGCTATGAAAGTAGCTTACCACCACCAGGTGTGAATGATTGATGGGTTCTACATGTAAAGCGACTTTGGGTACTTAGAAAAGCGCTATATAAATCCCAGTTATTATTATTATTATTATTATAACGTGCAGGAAGCGCTTCTACTTCCTCAGCCTGCACCAAAACAGAAGACTTGATGGAATGAGTGTGAAGGTCTGTAATTACCGGCCATCTCCGCATGTGCCGGACTCACATAATTACTTGATCAAGTGCTTCTTGACCGCAGTGCTTTTTTGTTTTTTTTTCCCGGTTGTTTTTGTTGTCTCGTTATGGTCTAATAATAAGTATGCAAAGGTTACAGCAACACGAGGCGACTTTAGAGAAAGTAAAGTGAGCACGCTGTACTGCAGAGGCCAATTAGTGGGAAGACTGTACGCTTCTCATGTGAAGTGCAGTGTGTGTGTGTGTGTACGTGCAATAGGTGTGCAATGCCTGTTGAAAGAGGAAGAGGGGTGGGCGTGGGGGGTGGGGGGTGACAGATAAAAAGTGTGAAGCCGTTTGAACAAATACAGCTGGCTGGAAATGAAGGAGGGAGACAATTGAGACGGAAGTCGAGTCTCAGACTCAAATGTCTGTGACGGCCTTTGTAGAAAGGCAGGAAACCATATTTGGTTACTTTAAAAACGGTGGAACCATGTGATGTCTCTCAGCCAATGAATGAAGAGGTAAATAATACATGTTAAATAATATACAGTACAGGCCAAAAGTTTGGACACACCTTCTCCTCATTCAATGTGTTTTCTTTATTTTCATGACTATTTACATTGTAGATTGTCACATCAAAACTATGATTGAACACATGTGGAGTTATGTACTTCACAGAAAAAAAAGGTAAAATAACTGAAAACATGTTTTATATATATATATATATATATATATATATATATATCTGTGGTGGGCTCTCCTATTTCTGGGGCTGAGGTTGCCGAGGTAGTTAAAAAGCTCCTCGGTGGCAAGGCCCGGGGGGTGGATGAGATCCGCCCGGAGTTCCTTAAGGCTCTGGATGTTGTGGGGCTGTCTTGGTTGACAAGACTCTGCAACATCGCGTGGACATCGGGGGCGGTACCTCTGGATTGGCAGACCGGGGTAGTGGTTCCTCTCTTTAAGAAGGGGAACCGGAGGGTGTGTTCCAACTATCGTGGGATCACACTCCTCAGCCTTCCCGGTAAGGTCTATTCAGGTGTACTGGAGAGGAGGCTACGCCGGATAGTCGAACCTCGGATTCAGGAGGAACAGTATGGTTTTCGTCCTGGTCGTGGAACTGTGGACCAGCTCTATACTCTCGGCAGGGTCCTTGAGGGTGCATGGGAGTTTGCCCAACCAGTCTACATGTGCTTTGTGGACTTGGAGAAGGCATTCGACCGTGTACCCCGGGAAGTCCTGTGGGGAGTGCTCAGAGAGTATGGGGTAACGGACTGTCTTATTGTGGCAGTTCGCTCCCTGTATAATCAGTGTCAGAGCTTGGTCCGCATTGCCGGCAGTAAGTCGGACACGTTTCCAGTGAGGGTTGGACTCCGCCAAGGCTGCCCTTTGTCACCGATTCTGTTCATAACTTTTATGGACAGAATTTCTAGGCGCAGTCAGGGCGTTGAGGGGATCTGGTTTGGTGGCTGCAGGATTAGGTGTGGTCCTGATGGCTTCCTCCGGCCAAGATCTTCAGCTCTCACTGGATCGGTTCGCAGCCGAGTGTGAAGCGACTGGGATGGTAATCAGCACCTCCAAGTCCGAGTCCATGGTTCTCTCCCGGAAAAGGGTGGAGTGCCATCTCCGGGTTGGGGAGGAGATCTTGCCCCAAGTGGAGGAGTTCAAGTACCTCGGAGTCTTGTTCACGAGTGGGGGAAGAGTGGATCGTGAGATCGACAGGCGGATCGGTGCGGCGTCTTCAGTAATGCGGACGCTGTATCGATCCGTTGTGGTGAAGAAGGAGCTGAGCCGGAAGGCAAACATCTCGATTTACCGGTCGATCTACGTTCCCATCCTCACCTATGGTCATGAGCTTTGGGTCATGACCGAAAGGACAAGATCACGGGTACAAGCGGCCGAAATGAATTTCCTCCGCCGAGTGGCGGGGCTCTCCCTTAGAGATAGGGTGAGAAGCTCTGTCATTCGGGGGGAGCTCAAAGTAAAGCCGCTGCTCCTCCACATGGAGAGGAGCCAGATGAGGTGGTTCGGGCATCTGGTCAGGATGCCACCCGAACGCCTCCCTAGGAAGGTGTTTCGGGCACGTCCGACCGGTAGGAGGCCACGGGGAAGACCCAGGACACGCTGGGAAGACTATCTCTCCCGGCTGGCCTGGGAACGCCTCGGGATCCCCCGGGAGGAGCTGGACGAAGTGGCTGGGGAGAGGGAAGTCTGGGCTTCCCTGCTTAGGCTGCTGCCCCCGCGACCCGACCTCGGATAAGCGGAAGAAGATGGATGGATGGATGGATGGATATATATATATATATGTATATACAGGGACGTGCACATGATTACAGAGGGGCAGGGGCTCAAAGTCAGAAAAGGGCAGGAAATTTTTTTTTGGTCCTTTACACAATATGGAAATTAATGTAAAATTAAATTTGCTAATAGAAAGCTAACTACTTAGCTGTATGTCCTTTGTAGGTAAAAGTGATTTCCATTTATTTTGTGTCAACAAATTATTGTCATAATGAGTTAATTCACATTATCATAGGCTTGGAAGACATGAAAAGCAACAAAACACTGGTTTATTATTAGGCTATTTATTGTTAAAGATAAGCACTTTAATATTGAACATTGAACAGTGCAACATGAACTTTGAAAAAAAAAAATACAAAAATAAATACCCAAATGGAAAAAAACTTCAATGTGAAAATCTGTCCTTATTCCCTTAACTTGATGAAAACACCATCAAGTTGTAACTTATGGTCTTTCTCACTTAATGCTCAGACTAAACAACTGAAACAAAATACAGGGCCAAAAATATGGACCAGGGGCCAGTAGAGGGCTGGAGGATGGAGGCCACCCATACCCAAATATGCTCCTCAATGTAAATTCAGGGCTTCCATGAAATGCTGTGAAATCAGTGCACAATCAGTAGTAGTAATTACTGCACGTTAATATGGATAATAGCAAACACATTTATTTGGCACAAAATGTATTTATATTCGCTCAAACAACCCGGTATTACAAGAAAATGTGGAGTTTTTGTACCACTGTTTTTTTTGTTTTTTGTTTTTTTTACATCCCTGACAGGAATTTATTAATGTTGTTTGAAGAAAAAAAAACAAAAAAAAACACACACACACAGGCAGAGGGCACTTTTTAAGACGAGGCAAAAAAGGGCAGGGGCTCAAGCACCCATAGGGCCCTATGTGTGCACGTGCCTGTGTATGTATATATATATATATATATATATATATATAAACCGGAGATTGGTCGGTCCTGAGTTCAAACCCCGGCCGAGTCATACCAAAGACTATAAAAATGGGAGCCATTACCTCCCTGCTTGGCGCTCAGCATCAAGGGTTGGAATTGGGGGTTAAATCGCCAAAAATTATTCCTAAGTGCGGCACATGCTGCTGCTCACTGCTCCCCTCACCTCCCAGGGGGGCGAACATGGGGATGGGTCAAATGCAGAGGGTCATTTCACCACACCTAGTGCGTGTCTGACTATCAGTGGGACTTTAATTAATTAATTTTATATTCTAGTTCCTTCAAAGTTTCGCACACTCTTGGCATTCTCTCCATGAGCTTCAAGAGGTAGTCACCTGAAATGGTTTTCACTTCACAGGTGTGCTCGGAGCTCGTCGAGAGAATGTCGAGAGTGTGCAAAGCAGCAATCAGAGCAAAGGGTGGCTATTTTGAAGAATATAAAACATGTTTTCAGTTATTTCACCTTTTTTTGTTAAGTACATAACTCCACATGTGTTCATTCATAGTTTTGATGTGACAATCTACAATGTAAATAGTCATGAAAATAAAGACAACACATTTGATGAGAAGGTGTGTGCAAACTTTTGGCCTGTACTGTACATATATATTTTTTTAAATTGACATCTTTGTTTGTGTGACAGAAGAAACCAACTGGGTAAGAAGCGACTTCACCAACAGGAAGCAATATGTGAAGACAGAGCTAAAAATATCTTGTGGTGTACCTCAGGGATCAATACTTGGACCAAAAGTGTTCAATCTCTATATAAATGACATCTGTAAAGTTACAAAGGACTTAAAGTTAGTATTATTTGCAGATGATACAACTGAATTTTGTTCAGGAGAGATCACACAGAAGCTAATACAAATAATAACAAATTAAAAAGATGGTTTGACAAAAACAGACTATCTTTGAATCTCAGTAAAACTAAAATAATGCTATTTGGTAAGAGTTGAAGAGAAAGTCAAACACAAATAGAAATAGACGGAGTAGATATTGAAAGGGTAAAGGAAAACACATTTCTGTGTGTAATAATAGATGATAAAATGAACTGGAAATCTCACATAAAAATATACAACATAAAGTAGTAGGGGTGTGGGAAAGATTCAATTCGAATTGCGATTCTCACGTTGTGCGATTCAGAATCGATTCTAATTAAAAAATAAATCGATTCTTTTTATTTATTTTTTTATTTTTTAAAAAAAATTTTAATTAATCAATCCAACAAAACAATACACAGCAATACCATAACAATGCAATCCAATTCCAAAACCAAACCCGACCCAGCAACACTCAGAACTGCAATAAACAGAGCAATTGAGAGGAGACACAAACACAATCCAAAAGTAG
The DNA here is from genome assembly GCF_033978685.3 of Nerophis lumbriciformis. Classification (NCBI taxonomy): domain Eukaryota; kingdom Metazoa; phylum Chordata; class Actinopteri; order Syngnathiformes; family Syngnathidae; genus Nerophis; species Nerophis lumbriciformis. Next base: position 37,224,991 of record NC_084565.2, read on the forward strand.
TGAAACAAAAATGAATATTATCAACAACAGTATCAATATTAGTTACAATTTCAACATAGCAGTGATTAAAAATCCCTCATTGACATTATCATTAGACATTTATAAAAAAAAAAAAGAACAATAGTGTCACAGTGGCTTACACTTGCATCGCATCTCATAAGCTTGACAACACACTGTGTCCAATATTTTTACAAAGATAAAATAAGTCATATTTTTGGTTCATTTAATAGTTAAAACAAATTTACATTATTGCAATCAGTTGATAAAACATTGTCCTTTACAATTATAAAAGCTTTTTACAAAACTCTACTACTCAGCAGACTGGGGTAGATCCTGCTGAAATCCTATGTATTGAATGAATAGACAATCCTTTTGAATCGGGAAAATATCCTTTTTGGGTCGAGAATCGCGTTGAATTGAAAAAAAAATCGATTTTGAATCGAATCGTGGGACACCCAAAGATTCACAGCCCTATAAAGTAGCAAGAAACACGTCAATAATGAATAAAGCAAAACATATTCTAGACCAAAATTCACTCCATATTCTCTACTGCTCACTAGTGTTACCATGTCTGAGTTATTGTGTAGAAATATGGGGAAATAACTACAAAAGTACACTTCATTCATTAACGGTACTACAAAAAAGATCAATTAGAATAATACATAATGTTGGATATAGAGAACATACAAACACTTTATTTATTAAATCACAGTTATTGTGCAGAAATATGGGGAAATAATTACAAAAGTACACTTCATTCATTAACGGTGTTACAAAAAAGATCAGTTAGAATAATACATAATGTTGGATATAGAGAACACACAAATCCTTTATTTATTGAATCAAAGATACTGAAATTCTACGACATAGTGAATTTGCAAACAGCTAAAATTATACACAAAGCAAACTATAACCTGCTACCCAAGAATATACAACAATTCTTCTCAAAAAAAGAGGAGAAATATAATCTTAGAGAGAAATGTAATTTAAAACATTTGTATGCACGTACAACACTTAAGACCTTCAGTATATCAGTATGTGGAATTAAATTATGGAATGGATTAAGCAAAGCAATCAAACAATGTACTAATATGATCCACTTCAAGAAACTCTTCAAACTTAAAGTGTTTACAAAGTACAAAGAAGAAGAACCATGATAAACATTCTGAATGTATTTAACTCATCCATTCTTTCATTCTTTCACTCACAAAATAATCTTACTTATCTCAACATATGAAATGTAACTTACTTCACCAATTATTATTTATTTACTTATTTTATTGTGATTACTTATGGAGTATATTGTGAATACATTGAGAACAGGAAGTGAACAAAAGTTTTAGCAACTGTTATGTAAAAGGAAAGGGGTAGGATTAAATAAGCTCTGCTTCTTCCTACTCCTTTTCGAACATGTTGAAAAGAAAAACTGGAGATTGTGATGTATCATGTTGTATACTTGCATGTTCGAAATAAACTCAAACTCAAACTCAAACTCAAACAATTATTGAAATTCAACGATTTGGTGCATTTGCAAACAGCTAAAATGATGCACAAAGCAAACTATAACCTGCTACCCAAGAATGGACAACAATTCTTCTCAACAAAAGAGGAGAAATATAATCTTAGAGAAAAATGTACTTTGAAAACATTTGCACGCACGCACAACACTTAAAACCTTTATCATATCAGTATGTGGAATTAAATGATGGAATGGATTAAGCAAAGAAATGAAACAAAGCACTAATATGATTCAGTTTAAGAGACGGTTCAAACTGCACGTGTTCACAAAGTACACAGAACAAGATTTATGATGATTATTATTATTGAGACAAAGATTATTTATGTATTTATATTATAATATGTGTTTGCTTACAATGGTATATTATTCATCTATTATTTTATTTGTTCACTGTTCTGTTACAGAGAACAAGGAACTTGGATAAAATTGCTACGGTGTGGAAAGGGGTAGAATTAAATAAGCTCTGCTTTTCGGACGTGCTGTAATGAAACAACCGGGAGCGTGTGATGCATTATACTTTGTATCGTATGCATGTTCCAAATAAACTGGAACTGGAACTGAACCATGTGACGACAAAGTGTGACGGTAACCATAGAACCAGGAAGGGAAGTCACTGCGACCCAGAACGGCATGCAGTATGAATAAGAGCGGGTAGACGCTAATGTAAATCACACGTACTTCAAAAACATTAACGACACTTCTCTCTAACCTCAATTACGAAGGGTGAGTATTACTTTATTGCACTCTTCTTCCAGACTACGGCGCTTAACTTCTTCTTACGCTTACATGACAGTTGCGCAACATGGTGTGACGACGTGCCCGTGCATGTCCCATCCACGTACCTATGGCTGTGCTGTTGGAGGAGGCTTATAGGAACGTTGTGAGCAGCAAAAGTCTAGAAAACGGAGAGACACCTACCATGATCAGCAGCTCCCAGGTGAAAAAGCAACAAGGCACAAAAGCAAATGCAGGTTTTAGCCTCCATAGTCTTAGAGAAAGAGATGTTTCTGAAGCTGGAAGTGTCTAAGGTCTTCAGTCAGTCACTAATGTGCACTGCAGCCTTCCTGCCAATGTGTTTGTAGCTGGAACAAGACTCTAACTCTCTCTCTCTCTCCCCCTCTCTCTCTCTCTCTCTGATTTACCAGAAATGCTGCCACGTACTACCGGTTCAAAAATAGTTCTATGATCTGACTTTGGCAGTCACGACAGGACAAAATGTGTTATTATTGCTTTAAGGGACATTATTATTATTGTTGTTATTAATACCATTACCACTATAGCCCGCCCTTTTAATAATCTGATGTTTGCATGCATTCATGTATCCAAAGACAACACTTCCACATCTAATGTGGTGTTTAAAGACGTTTAAATTCAGTCGTTGGTGCAACAAAGAAAAATCTGCCTTTTATGTTCATTTGTTTCATGACTTTGCGCTTTCTCGGGAGGTTGGATGTGGTGTAATGTCGCCGTCCGACCACTGAGCGTCGCTGTTGCTTTGTGAATAAACCAGAAGAGCCTCTTCTCCGGCAGGCGAAATCTTACCAAGTTACCGCCAATACAGCAGTTGTGTCCTACCATAAAATATGATCCTAAATTAATAAAAGTTCATGTTATTTTTTATTGACTCAGTGGCCTAGTGGTTAGAGTGTCCGCCCTGTGAGTTCAAACCCCCGGCCGAGTCATACCAAAGACTATAAAAATGGGACCCAATACACCACTCAGCATCAAAGGTTGGAATTGGGGGTTAAATCAGCAAAAATGATTCCCGGGCGTGACCACCGCTACTGCTCACTGCTCTCCTCACCTCCCAGGGGGTGGAACAAGGGGATGGGTCGAATGCAGAGGACAAATTTCACCACACCTAGTGTGTGTGTGTGTGTGTGTGTGTGTGTGTGTGTGTGTGTGTGTGTGTGTGTGTGTGTGTGAGAGAATCATTGGTACTTTAACTTTTTAACTTTAATCAAATAAGCTCTGCTTCTTCCTACTCCTTTTCGAACATGTTGAATAGAGAAACTGGAAATTGGGATGTATCATGTTGTATGCGTGCATGTGTGATGTATCATGTTGTATGCGTGCATGTGTGATGTATCATGTTGTATGCGTGCATGTGTGATGTATCATGTTGTATGCATGCATGTGTGATGTATCATGTTGTATGCATGCATGTGTGATGTATCATGTTGTATGCATGAATGTGTGATGTATCATGTTGTATGCGCGCATGTGTGATGTATCATGTTGTATGCGTGCATGTGTGATGCATCATGTTGTATGCGTGCATGTGTGATGCATCATGTTGTATGCGTGCATGTGTGATGCATCATGTTGTATGCGTGCATGTGTGATGCATCATGTTGTATGCGTGCATGTGTGATGCATCATGTTGTATGCATGCATGTGTGATGTATCATGTTGCATGCGTGCATGTGTGATGTATCATGTTGTATGCGTGCATGTGTGATGTATCATGTTGTATGCGTGCATGTGTGATGTATCACGTTGTATGCGTGCATGTGTGATGTATCATGTTGTATGCGTGCATGTGTGATGCATCATGTTGTATGCATGCATGTGTGATGTATCATGTTGTATGCGTGCATGTGTGATGCATCATGTTGTATGCATGCATGTGTGATGTATCATGTTGTATGCGTGCATGTGTGATGCATCATGTTGTATGCATGCATGTGTGATGTATCATGTTGTATGCGTGCATGTGTGATGTATCATGTTGTATGCGTGCATGTGTGATGTATCATGTTGTATGCGTGCATGTGTGATGTATCACGTATGCGTGCATGTGTGATGTATCATGTTGTATGCGTGCATGTGTGATGTATCATGTTGTATGCGTGCATGTGTGATGTATCATGTTGTATGCGTGCATGTGTGATGTATCACGTTGTATGCGTGCATGTGTGATGTATCATGTTGTATGCGTGCATGTGTGATGTATCATGTTGTATGCGTGCATGTGTGATGTATCATGTTGTATGCATGCATGTGTGATGTATCATGTTGTATGCATGCATGTGTGATGTATCATGTTGTATGCATGAATGTGTGATGTATCATGTTGTATGCGCGCATGTGTGATGTATCATGTTGTATGCGTGCATGTGTGATGCATCATGTTGTATGCGTGCATGTGTGATGTATCATGTTGTATGCGTGCATGTGTGATGCATCATGTTGTATGCGTGCATGTGTGATGTATCATGTTGTATGCGTGCATGTGTGATGCATCATGTTGTATGCGTGCATGTGTGCTGTATCATGTTGTATGCGTGCATGTGTGATGTATCATGTTGTATGCATGCATGTGTGATGTATCATGTTGTATGCGTGCATGTGTGATGTATCATGTTGTATGCGTGCATGTGTGATGTATCATGTTGTATGCGTGCATGTGTGATGTATCATGTTGTATGCATGCATGTGTGTTGTATCATGTTGTATGCGTGCATGTGTGATGTATCATGTTGTATGCGTGCATGTGTGATGTATCATGTTGTATGCGTGCATGTGTGATGTATCATGTTATATGCGTGCATGTGTGATGTATCATGTTGTATGCGTGCATGTGTGATGTATCATGTATGCGTGCATGTGTAATGTATCATGTTGTATGCGTGCATGTGTGATGTATCATGTTGTATGCGTGCATGTCTGATGTATCATGTTGTATGCGTGCATGTGTGATGTATCATGTTGTATGCGCGCATGTCTGATGTATCATGTTGTATGCGTGCATGTGTGATGTATCATGTTGTATGCGTGCATGTGTGATGTATCATGTTGTATGCGTGCATGTGTGATGTATCATGTTGTATGCGTGCATGTGTGATGTATCATGTTGTATGCGTGCATGTGTGATGCATCATGTTGTATGCGTGCATGTGTGATGCATCATGTTGTATGCGTGCATGTGTGATGTATCATGTTGTATGCGTGCATGTGTGATGTATCATGTTGTATGCGTGCATGTGTGATGTATCACGTTGTATGTGTGATGTATCATGTTGTATGCGTGCATGTGTGATGTATCATGTTGGATGCGTGCATGTGTGATGTATCATGTTGGATGCGTGCATGTGTGATGTATCATGTTGGATGCGTGCATGTGTGATGTATCATGTTGTATGCGTGCATGTGTGATGTATCACGTTGTATGCGTGCATGTGTGATGTATCACGTTGTATGTGTGATGTATCATGTTGTATGCGTGCATGTGTGATGTATCATGTTGGATGCGTGCATGTGTGATGTATCATGTTGTATGCGTGCATGTGTGATGTATCACGTTGTATGCGTGCATGTGTGATGTATCACGTTGTATGCGTGCATGTGTGATGCATCATGTTGTATGCATGCATGTGTGATGTATCATGATGTATGTGTGCATGTGTGATGTATCATGTTGTATGCGTGCATGTGTGATGTATCATGATGTATGTGTGCATGTGTGATGTATCATGTTGTATGCGTGCATGTGTGATGTATCATGTTGTATGCGTGCATGTGTGATGTATCATGATGTATGTGTGCATGTGTGATGTATCATGTTGTATGCGTGCATGTGTGATGTATCATGATGTATGTGTGCATGTGTGATGCATCATGTTGTATGCATGCATGTGTGATGTATCATGTTGTATGCGTGCATGTGTGATGTATCATGTTGTATGCGCGCACGTGTGATGCATCATGTTGTATGCGTGCATGTGTGATGTATCATGATGTATGTGTGCATGTGTGATGTATCATGTTGTATGCGTGCATGTGTGATGTATCATGTTGTATGCGTGCATGTGTGATGTATCATGATGTATGTGTGCATGTGTGATGTATCATGTTGTATGCGTGCATGTGTGATGTATCATGTTGTATGCGTGCATGTGCGATGCATCATGTATGCGTGATGTATCATGTTGTATGCGTGCATGTGTGATGTATCATGTTGTATGCGTGCATGTGTGATGTATCATGTTGTATGCGTGCATGTGCGATGCATCATGTATGCGTGATGTATCATGTTGTATGCGTGCATGTGTGATGTATCATGTTGTATGCGTGCATGTGTGATGTATCATGTTGTATGCGTGCATGTGTGATGTATCATGTTGTATGCGTGCATGTGCGATGCATCATGTATGCGTGCATGTGTGATGTATCATGTTGTATGCGTGCATGTGTGATGCATCATGTTGTATGCGTGCATGTGTGATGTATCATGTTGTATGCATGCATGTGTGATGTATCATGTTGTATGCGTGCATGTGTGATGTATCATGTTGTATGCGTTCATGTGTGATGTATCATGTTGTATGCACGCATGTGTGATGTATCATGTTGTTTGTGTGCATGTGTGATGTATCATGTATGCGTGCATGTGTGATGTATCATGTTGTATGCGTGCATGTGTGATGTATCATGTTGTATGCGTGCATGTGTGATGTATCATGTTGTATGCGTGCATGCATGTGTGATGTATCATGTTGTTTGCGTGCATGTGTGATGTATCATGTTGTATGCGTGCATGCATGTGTGATGTATCATGTTGTTTGCGTGCATGTGTGATGTATCATGTTGTATGCATGCATTTAACTTTAACAAAGCAGGTCAGGCAATAGCGCTCAAAGGAAGGCGTGAAGCTGCTACAGGAAAACACCAGCAAAACAGGAAGGAAGGGTCACCAAAATAACAGCGCAAGACAGGAACTGAAGCACTACACACAGGAAAACAACAACAACAAACTCAAAATAAGGCACAACATTTTTTTAGCTTTTTCTGCTGGTGGTGTGCCTCCGTGTTTTCTTTATTTAAAAGATGTGCCTTGGCTCAAAAAAGGTTGAAAAACGAGCCGCATGTGGCTCTAGAGCCGCGACTTGCTGACCATGTTGCGTTTATGAATTACGTCATTTCTAGCATTTATTGTTACTGTACTGTTAACGCTACTTTGGGTGGCGCACATCCATCCATTAATATCAGCATTTTTATAAAAAAAAATAGACGATGTAAAAAATGTTTTTTAATGTACACAGGCAGAGTGATTTTACGATAGTGTTGCTGGGCGGGTAGTGAGTTAGACGCGCGGAGTTACCACGGCACTTGAACGCAGCATTGTGCCGGAGCAGAGCACAGACCGTAAAGCGGCGTCGGGCTGACAGCATTGCCGCGCTCCTCTTCCTGGATATAAAGGTGCGAAAACGTTTGTTGTTGTACCGACACGACACACCGCGTGTTCATCGTGGGCTGACACGCAGCCCAAAAAAAAAAAAAAAAGCTCTGACATTTGTTTAGCCTGTGACGCGGATTGCTAAAGTTAGCTAGCATGGTGTTAGCCCGTGCTAGCCTGTCCCCGTTGCGAGCTAACGTTAGCTTGCCGGTTAGCACGAACCTCCCCCTCTCGTTTGTGATGCTAACTTTTTAATGGTGGGGTCTCGTAACTAACACCTTTTATTTAGATCGACGCGACTATTGATGTGTTTTTTTGTCGTTGTTGTCCGGGCGTTTGACAGCTCCGTCCCAGCGGGGTTATTATGGAGACGCCGGGGAGGATAACTACCACACCGGATGCTGTGGACTTCACGGTGGATAACGTGGAAAAGGTAAGATTATAAAAATAATAATAATCTGCAGACATTTGACACATGTTGCATAAGATGGTGTTTTTTTTAATTGATTTAAATGTTTTATATTTTTTGGACAATGCCCCGCGACTCCAAAAGGGACAAGCGGTAGTAAATTGATGGATGGATGTGCATGCTTCATGTTTGTTATGGTAGGAGTGGTGTAAAGCTAATGTTTTGCTCATTGATAAATAAGGACATGAGAGTATTTGTAACGCAGAGTGATGCATTACAACCCATTACCACTAAAGTTGAGTATATTACGAACATTCATGCATACAACATGATACATCACACATGCATGCATACAACATGATACATCACACATGCACGCATACAACATGATACATGCATGCATACAACATGATACATCACACATGCACGCATACAACATGATACATGCATGCATACAACATGATACATCACACATGCACGCATACAACATGATACATCACGCATGCACGCATACAACATGATAAATCACACATGCACGCATACAACATGATACATCACACATGCACGCATACAACATGATACATCACACGTGCACGCATACAACATGATACATCACACATGCACGCATACAACATGATACATCACACATGCACGCATACAACATGATACATCACACATGCACGCATACAACATGATGCATCACACATGCACGCATACAACAGGATACATCACACATGCACGCATACAACATGATACATGCATGCATACAACATGATACATCACACATGCATGCATACAACATGATACATCACACATGCATGCATACAACATGATACATCACACATGCACGCATACAACATGATACATCACACATGCACGCATACAACATGATACATCACACATGCACGCATACAACATGATACATCACACATGCATGCATACAACATGATACATCACACATGCATGCATACAACATGATACATCACACATGCACGCATACAACATGATACATGCATGCATACAACATGATACATCACGCATGCACGCATACAACATGATACATCACACATGCACGCATACAACATGATACATCACACATGCACGCATACAACATGATACATCACACATGCACGCATACAACATGATGCATCACACATGCACGCATACAACATGATGCATCACACATGCACGCATACAACGTGATACATCACACATGCACGCATACAACATGATACATCACACATGCACGCATACAACATGATACATCACACATGCACGCATACAACATGATACATCACACATGCACGCATACAACATGATGCATCACACATGCACGCATACAACATGATACATCACACATGCACGCATACAACATGATACATCACACATGCACGCATACAACATGATACATCACACATGCACGCATACAACATGATACATCACACATGCACGCATACAACATGATACATGCACGCATACAACATGATAAATCGCACATGCACGCATACAACATGATACATCACACATGCACGCATACAAGATGATACATCACACATGCACGCATACAACATGATACATCACACATGCACGCATACAACATGATACATCACGCATGCACACATTCAACGTGATACGTCACACATGCACACATACAACATGATACATCACACATGCACGCATACAACATGATACATCACACATGCACGCATACAACATGATACATCACACATGCACGCATACAACATGATACATCACACATGCACGCATACAACATGATAAATCGCACATGCACGCATACAACATCACACATGCACGCATACAACGTGATACATCACACATGCACGCATACAACATGATACATCACACATGCACGCATACAACATGATACATCACACATGCACGCATACAACATGACACATCACACATGCACGCATACAACATGATACATCACACATGCATGCATACAACATGATACATCACACATGCATGCATACAACATGATACATCACACATGCACGCATACAACATGATACATCACACATGCACGCATACAACATGATACATCACACATGCACGCATACAACATGATACATCACACTGCTAAATTGAAACTTGTGAATGGATAATCACTTTGGAGTGACAAGTGAGTATCAATTCGCAATCTCGTTAACATCAGGCTACCTAGATAGGCCACTCTCAACAACTTGTGATCTGATTGGCTATCGCAGCTGTCTATCAGTTGTATGTGTTCTCAAATTCATCCGCTAACGGTCCCGAGGAGTATCCAATCACTTGACGCGTAAATGTCACATTCAACGTGAGACCAGCTAGAAGGCTTTACTGACAACAACTCGTGATCTGATTGGCTATCACAATTATCTATCAACTGTATGTGTCCATTCACTTAGAGTGCACAGACTCCCGCATTGTTGATTCTGAAGGCCCCTGGCAGATGTGGTACAGCATGGCAACATAAGTTAGCTGAATTCTGATTGGATAAAAACTCTAACCTAAAAACAACAGCACTGGAAGGAGCATAATATGACATGAAGAGGATATGAATAATTTCAGATATTTAGGGAAAGTAAATTAAAAAATACTTTTATATTTAGTTATGATCATGATTTCTGGTTATGTTAGGCCTGCAGAAAAGACCTTGCTGGCCCTGACGACACACCACTGGTCGATATCAATAATTACTGACATTTGTTTTAAGACCTATCGAAAATAAGGACCAGGAGAAAAATATATAAACATTCTGTATTTAAAATGTTACCTTCATCTGATTAAAAAAAAACCTCAGATACTACGTCAGAAAGGAAAGGAAACACAACCACGGAAAACACTCAAACAATATAAACAACATTCTAAAATCTCATTGAACACTTAACAATTACCTCCTAAAATGAAAGTGCAAAAAGAAAACGATACGTAAGAAATGCTTAGTAAAATGTAACAAAATAATGCCAAGTGTGAAAATGTGAACATAGAGAAACCTAAGAAGAACTATTTTCTGCAGCTTTAGTGCCAGGAAGTTACGGCTGTGCTCTAAAGGGTGAGGTATTACCGGTCTTGGTGGGTGACGAGCGCATTGCATAATTTACACACCACATTGATCTGACTATGGTCCGTTCAAAAAAAACAAAAAACTGCCATAATGTCGAGTGTGACTTCCTGCTTTATCGACAATTTCCGCAGCACTCGTTTTTAGTTTCTCTTCTCACTCGAGAATCAACCGCGAGACAACAAGATGCCGTAACCATACCTGATACGATCAAAGTAGGATATAGTGCATTCCCACATAACGCAAAGTTTTATATAACGCAAATGTGCCGTGGACCCTTGCGTTTTTTCTCTCTAGAGTCCATCACCTAGTTTTTGGCCAAATTATCGCATATTTACAAACTTACACTGTAAATCTTTATGAAAGTCCCCAAAAAGAAGGAATTGAAGCAAGCAAATAAATAAAAATAAGAAAATATTGACCCAGTGAGGTCCAAACCTACCGGTGGATAGTGAATATGTGACGTGACTAGGGCTGCAACTAACAACTAACTTGATAATCGATTAATCTGTCGATTGTTACCGTATTTTTCGGAGTATAAGTCGCACCGGAGTATAAGTCGCACCTGCCGAAAATACATAATAAAGAAGGAAAAAAACATATATAAGTCGCACTGGAGCCCGGCCAAACTATGAAAAAAACTGCGACTTATAGTCCGAAAAATACGGTACTTTGATTAATCGATTAATAATCGGATAAAAGAGACAAAATAAATTTCTATCCTTTCCAGTATTTTATTGAAAAAAAACCAGCATACTGGCACTATACTTATTTTGATTGTTGTTTTTCAGCTGTTTGTAAATGTTGTAGTTTATAAATAAAGGTTTATAAAAAAAAGGAGCCTCTACGCATGCGCATAGCATAGATCCAACGAATCGATGACTAAATTAATCGCCAACAATTTTTATAATCGATTTAATCGATTAGTTGTTGCAGCACTAGACGTGACGTACCTTTGAACTTTCAATTACACGTAATAACTGAACTTTTTATTGAACAAACTTACTTTCTGTTATTTTCACGACAGTAAAATTCGCCAATTACTACTTCCATAAACAACACAAAGCATCGGGATGATGAATGTATTGTGTAGGCCTGGGCAGATATTCGATAAGTCAGTTAATCGACGATAAATGAAAACTAGAAAATTCCCGCGTATATTTTAATGGGCCTGCTATCTGTGCACTGGACCTCTTATTGTGGGCAAACGCTTCAAGATATTGACTTTTCGTAAAAACCGTGAGCGCCTCAAGGCTTTGAGGAACGTTCCAGTGTTCTCAGATTCGCGATAAGTGGAGAAATGGCCGAGTTAGAGCGAGTAGGAAAATAAGAATTTTTGTGTTTTTTGGCGCCGACATCTAACATTGGAGTCGATTAGAGATTTAGCTGACTTTCTTGGCTTTGAGGGCCAACAGAAGCGAAATGGGACACATGACCTCCATAAAAGTGACATTTTCTGAGAGAGGACATGCGTGTGAACGTTTTCACCGAAACACATGACAGTGGGATAAAAGATGTGTTCACCAAAACAAAAAGCACCTTTTTGGGGCTTCCACGCTCTAATAAATTAGAGTGGACGCCATCCATTTTAATGGCGGAAGGCCGATGGCGCTCGCCTCCTTTCGATGGCCATCCAGCCAAAACCAAACATTGGACGTCAAAACTTTTTAGCCAGGATTAAAGTAGACAAGTGTGTGAACAAAATGAGACGTTAAGCACCGAGCTACGTGAAAGAATGGCTGAGCTACAATAGGAGGTAATCTTGTCTTTTTGGCGTTTGTCTCAGAGCAATCGTCCATTAAAATGAATGTACCCATTCAATTGGCCCATTTTTTTTTGTTTATTCGTGAATAGTGTCGCCGCGGTAACCAGAATGTTCCCGACTTAAAGTACCCACCGAAAGAGACGTCTCGTATTAAGCATAAGAGCAATGTGCGGAACTATAATAAAAATAGATGAATAATAAAAATTGAAGTATGAGCAATAATAATATAGGCTGCTTGTATTGCAGCAGGCCCATAATCGAGTCGGTAAGTTTTCCAGCGTCGATAAACCGCCATGTGCATGCTTAAGAGCAGTCAGGCTTGTGCTCCAGCGGAATGCAAAGAAGGGGGTGAATCATCTTGTTCTTCATCAAGTGTCGTTGACTCTGTGAGGCAAGGAGGGTTCTTATGTTCATATCAAAGTTTGTGTTTTTAATTAGGGATGTCCGATAATATCGGACTGCCGATATTATCGGCCGATAAATGCGTTAAAATGTAATATCGGAAATTATCGGTATCGGTTTTTTATTATCGGTATCTGTTTTTTAATTTTTTTTATTTTTTTTATTTTTATTAAATCAACATAAAAAACACAAGATACACTTACAATTAGTGCACCAACCCAAAAAACCTCCCTCCCCCCTGTTATTAATATTGTGGTTCCTACATTATATATCAATATATATCAATACAGTCTGCAAGGGATACAGTCCGTAAGCACACATGATTGTGCGTGCTGCTGGTCCACTAATAGTACTAACCTTTAACCGTTAATTTTACTAATTTTCATTAATTACTAGTTTCTATGTTACTGTTTTTATATTGTTTTACTTTCTTTTTTATTCAAGGAAATGTTTTTAATTTATTTATCTTATTTTATAAACAAATTTAAAAAGTACCTTATTCTCACCATACCTGGTTGTCCAAATTAGGCATAATAATGTGTTAATTCCACGACTGCATATATCGGTTGATATCGGTATCGGTAATTAAAGAGTTGGACAATATCGGAATATCGGATATCGGCAAAATGCCATTATCGGACATCCATATTATTAATGTGCGTGTTTGGTGAGAGCGGTCACTCTTTTGCATCAGTTTCTGTCGCTGCGGGCGTTTGTACTACTAATAAGCCATACTTGCCAACCCTCCCGGATTTTCCGGGAGACTCCCGAAATTCAGCGCCTCTCCCGAAAACCTCCTGGGACACATTTTCTCCCGAAAATCTCCCGAAATTCAGGCGGACCTGGAGGCCACGCCCCCTCCAGCTCCATGCGGACCTGGAGGGTCCGCATGGAGCAATGTTGTTGTAATATATTGAGTTGGAGGCAATAAACAGGCGAGGGTATGAAGTACGTCTCTTTACTGTAGACTTCAGAACAGACACTTGACGTCAGGTGCGCAACACCACGTAAATCGTTGGCCAACCAAAAAGTTACCCCAGTACGCTATAGCCAACATTCACCAGGAGATGGCAACAGACAAACATAGATCACTCTATTACATTCCAGTCTCTCCATGTTTTCTGCCATGGTAACATGTGATCCTCATGCACTGTGCGCTGTCTCTGTCCCTCTTGATATATATATAAGAAAATACTTCACTTTCAGTGAATTCTAGCTATATATATATTTTTTTTTTTTAATATTTTTTTTATTTTATCATGTATATATATATATATATATATATTTATTTTATTATATATATATATATATATATATATATATATATATATATATATATATATATATATATATATATATTTATTTTATTATATATATATATATATATATATATATATATATATATATATATATATATATATATATATATATATATATATATATGAAATACTTGACTTGGTGAATTCTAGCTGTAAATATACTCCTCCCCTCTTAGCCACGCCCCCAACCACGCCCCCGCCCCACCCCGACCATGTCCCCCACCTCCCGAAATCGGAGGTCTCAAGGTTGGCAAGTATGTAATAAGCGGCTTTAAAACTCCCGACGGTTATTGTTACGGTATTAAATAAAAAATTACCAAAGAGCCGTCATTCATAATTGCACTTTAATACGGACGGACTGACAGGCGCGAGCTTAAATGCTAACATGTAAACAACAGACATTAACGTTTTTCCCCATTACGAAACGCCATTCCCCAATCTAAACTGGTACTAACACATTGCTGTCCAAACAACTGAGCTACAGTATTCACAGTTAACATAAAAGATGTGCTGTTTTTGTACAAAGTGATCGATAAACTCTACAGTTTCGAGTTTAAACAGACGGACGTCCCTTCAACAGGATTGTAAACTTGCGTGACGTCACACAAACCAAAAGTGAAACCACTGATCACCCTTTACAATTTACAATAAAAGATAAACATTTTTAGCCACACAAATACAAATACTGTGGCTCTTATGAAGCCAGAACAATATTTCATGCTTAATTCAGTTACTTGTCTGTTTATTTTAGTCATTAAAAAATACAACTTGTTTAAATACATTTAAGTGAGTGTATAATTACTTTTTGTGCACATTTAACCATACCACGATAATAATGATTACCGTGATCATTTTGGTCAACATTACTTTACTTCGCCATTTTGTTTATTTGTTGGTTGTGTATATTTAAGGGTCCACCACCCCCTCCTTTAGAGACATCCATCCATCCATTTTCTACCGCTTGTCCCCTTCGGGGTCACGGGGGTTGCTGGGGCCTATCTCAGCTGCATTCGGGCGGAAGGCGGTGTACACCCTCGACAAGTCGCCACCTCATCACAGCCCCTTCTTTAGAGACAGAACCCATTTAAATAATTTTCAGTTGTATATTTTACTAGTATTATTTGTTAGGTTTTCTAACTTGGTATTTATAAGTGTACATTTATACTTTCATTACTATTATGTATTGTCATAGCATCAGTGGTTAAATTGGTCTAAAAAAAATATAATTGCAAAATTGTTGTTTATCGACAATAATTTGTAGGTCAATATATCGTCCAGCAAAATGTGTTATCAGCCCAGGTTTAGTATTGTGAAATGTTGTCTTTTTCTTCATTAAACTTGGTTTGGGGATCATTTTATTGTATTCTTTCGATAAGAAAATGAATAAGGATTTCTATATAATGCGATTTTGGGAATAACGCAACCAGTATTTTATGCACCCCAGCGACCACGTTATGGCAAACTTTGCGTGTGGTCGATACTGTTACCTGATTGGCTGTTAGCGTGTCACTCCCACTGGGGACGGCGTGGCGAAGTTGGGAGAGTGGCCGTGCCAGCAATCTGAGGGTTACTGGTTGTGTGAATGTGTGTGTGAATGGGTGAATGTGGAAATAGTGTCAAAGCGCTTTGAGTTCCTTAAAAAAAAAGGTAGAAAAGCTCTATACAAGTATAACCATTTATTTTTATTTACTGATCAGTGATCATTTCCTGTGCTGCTCGGTTACCAGAGAGCGAGTACCTTTTGTTCATGCAACCAACCTTGCTTCGCAACTTTGTTTCTTCCATCGAAGAAGTTTATCAAACGCATTTTTTATTGATATCAATTATCGTATTTTCCGGACCATAGGGCGCACCGGATTATAAGAAGCATTAAAGGAGTCATATTAAAATAAAACCTTTTTTTTCTAAATGTAAATCACTTCCTTGTGGTCTCCATAGCATGTAATGGTGGTATTTGGTCAAAATGTTGCATAGATGATGTTTTACAGACCATCTTCAAGTCCCTTTCTGACAGTCGCTTCCGGACCTTCGACAGCGTCTTTTCCCCGTCATCTTTGTTGTAGCGGTGTAGCGTGCAAGGACGGGAGTGGAAGAAGTGTCAAAAGATGGAGCTAACTGTTTTAATGACATTCAGACTTTACTTCAATCAATAATGGAGCAGCATTTCCTCATCCGGAAACAACAACAAGGCCAGAAATGTGTCCAGTGAAAAAACCGTCCGACTAAAGTTCCTTGGGTGAATAATGTAAACTCACTATATGTTTTAACGCTTTCATGGCAAGTAAGAACTTTACAGTACTTTATATTAGAAATGGCAACAGTGGAGGATGAATGTTCCATAACAAGAAAATAGAGAAAAAGAAGAAGCTTATCAAGTACGGCTTCAGAACGGACTACAAAGGCGGACACGCGCAATTTTTCAGGACTTATGCAGACCCCAAATACATATCAGCAGGTACCAGAAGGTAAGAAAAGTTGCTTTTGCATAATATTGTGAAACAAAACGCCAGATAATGTCTTACCTTATACACACACCATAATAATACTCGTATATTGAAGCACAGTACAATCCATCAAGCGGTGCGGCTTCATAACTTACCAAAGTCGTACTAAAACGTTTTGATAGATTTTTGAGCGGCGTGTGTAATGTTCTTTTCTTTCTTTCTTTCTTTAGTTTATTTCGAACATGAACACACTTACATCATAATACATCACACAATTTCATATCATTTCATTTTACATCATGCCCGAAAAGGAGTAGGAAGAAGCAAAGCTTATTTACTCCTACCCCTTTCCCACTTCAAAGCGTTTACAAATATATAGAATCATTTACTGACCTTTTTATATAATAAAATAACATCTATGAATTAGTATACAACAGTTTTGTAATATGTAATTAATTAGTTAATTCAGTCATTATTAACATACTGAGATGAAGAATATCTTATTTTCAATAAGGTTGAAAGTATTTCTCATAATTCTTCTTCTTTGTACTCTGTAAGCACTATTATTTTGAACAACCTCTTAAACTGGATCATATCAGTACAATTTTTAACTTCTTTACTTAATCCATTCCATAATTTCATTCCACATACTGATATGCTAAAAGTTCTAAGTGTTGTACGTGCATATAAATGTTTTAAATTATTTTTTCCTCTAAGGTTATATTCCTCCTATATTTTCAATGGATTATATAAAATGTTGGTGTTGTTTACTTGAGTCATATTGCCATCATATTGCAGTCTACACGTATCTCCTATGTTTGACTGCCATCTACTCGTCACACTTATCATTACACCATGTACCAAATAAAATTGCTTCGAGGTCGGTAAGCAAAACCAGAATTATTCCGTACATTAGGCGCACCGGGTTATAAGGCGCACTGTCGAGTTATGAGGGAAAAAAATGATTTTTAAGTGCATCTTACAATCCGAAAAATACGGTATGCGTCTATCGCGATATATAAAGATATGGCTTTACCCCCCAGCCCTAACATACATCACATGTATGAATCAGTGCAGGCGTGTCTTATACTATGTTATTTTGAATAGTTTTAGCATTAGAATCAAATAAAGCAACCGCTTTGTACCTGCATCTCTTGTCAGTGCAAAACATTGATTTCTCTTGTGTTTTTTCTTTATTGACCTGTGTGTGTGTGTGTGTGTGTGTGTGTGTATGTGAGGAGTGTTGTGTGCCGCTGCCAGGTTGCTGTGATGAATCTCCCTGCTGGGTGGCCACAGACGCCACAGCGAAGGCAGGCATGGAAGGATGGGTGGGGGGAGAGAGAGAGAGAGAGAGAAAGGTGTGTGCGCGTGTCGGTGGAAGAGCAGAGCTAATGTGATGAGATGTGCTAGGAGTGGGGGTGAGGAAAAGGGAGGGGTGCGGGGGTCGAATTCTGTGACCAGAGGGAGGGTGGGGGAAGGGCGAGACAGGGCGATGGCGACGGTATGATTGGAGGCAGGTCTGCAGAAGATGAACAGGCAACATTCTGCTTCCATTGTACCCGATCTTTCCCTTTTATTTAACGTACCTGCAAGGTTGTTATTGTTTAGTTGATGAGTAGTGCAAGTACATGATATGCATCTGTATTAAATATCAATGCTGCAGTCCAAGCTGCGTCACAAGATATTGATTTGCGTATGAGCCTCTGACGACATTTGCCTGAACGATAAAGGCAAAAATGAGCAGTTACTTAATTCCTGGGAGAGGAATGTTCTGAACTTCTGTTTCCATGCAGGTGCTTAAAGGGTCTTTTTGCAACATTTAGACAGATATACCTAGAGGGTGCTAACTTTCCAATGTATTCACCACAGTGAATTACGGATGTCCCGATCCAGGTTTTTGCACTTCTGATCCGATACCGATATTGTTTTTGCACTTCCGATCCGATACCGATACTGACCGATACTGGCCTATCCGAGCATGTATTAAAGTTTAAAGTTATTTAGCCTACTTAGTTGTCAGAATAATGTTGAAAAGGGTTTTAGTACTCTTGATAACAACTAGCCAGCTGAATTAGGGGAGTTTGAATAATACACAATGGTTGGTAACAAGAAACTGACCTGTTTATTCAAGGAGAAACACAAAATAGACAAAATTATACATGACAAACAGAAATGGCATCATTGAAACTAGGGCTGGGCGATATGGCCTTTTTTTAATATTGTGATATTTTAAGGCCATATTGCGATACACAATATATATCTCGATATTTTGCCTTAGCCTTGAATGAACACTTGATGCATATAATCACAGCAGTATGATGATTCTATGTGTTTTGATTGATTGATTGAGACTTTTATTAGTAGGTTGCACAGTGCAGTACATATTCCGTACAATTGACCACTAAATGGTAACACCCCAATAAGTTTTTCAACTTGTTTAAGTCGGGGTCCACTTAAATTGATTCATGATACAGATATATACTATCAGATATATACTATCATCATAATACAGTCATCACACAAGATCATCACATTGAATTATTTACATTATTTATAATCCAGGGTGTGGAGGGGGGCGCCGGATGTAAGTGTCAAAAAGACAACTAAAAGAGTTTGATATGAGAATAAATCTAAAGTTAAAATATAAGGTAGAAATGCACCCATTTGCAGGAAATGTAGTCTTGATTTTCAAAATTTTCTTTCAAGGCTTGCATGTCTACATTAAAACATTCTTCTTCATACTGCATTAATATATGCTACTTTTAAACTTTCATGCTGAGAAGGAAATCACAACAAAAAAAATCACTATTTTTTTCATACGGTGTTGACGTGGAAATGTTTGCCTCGGCATTTTGATGGTGTGGACGTGTGGCACCGAATGGAGATAAGCGTCTCGACAGACCTTACAATATTTGAACAATGATGACGAAAACTGTTGTCTCTGTCGTGTCCGTGTGTCGAAAATTGTTATGCGCTTATTTTTTTATTTGATTTTGTGCGTGGCATAGATTTGCCGTGCGCAGAGGACGCTTGAGCAGGCGCGCACCTTAGCGGCTGCGCTAGCATCACAGCTAACGTTAGCCATGTTGCTGCCTCGCTCTCTGCTGGGAGAGGACGTAT
The DNA here is from genome assembly GCF_033978685.3 of Nerophis lumbriciformis. Classification (NCBI taxonomy): domain Eukaryota; kingdom Metazoa; phylum Chordata; class Actinopteri; order Syngnathiformes; family Syngnathidae; genus Nerophis; species Nerophis lumbriciformis. The sequence continues at coordinate 37,245,211 of NC_084565.2, forward strand.
ACGTATGTGACGTATGACGTGACAGTATGTGACGTATGACGTGACAGTATGTGACGTGTGTAAGAAGGTGCACTTGCTGTCTGTGAGAGGGAGACACAGGAAAGAGTGAGAAGAGTCTGTCGTGTAATGCCAGCAGCTAAAAGTAACTGCGTTAGAATCCACAGACCTGTGGATGTGTTGAAGGTGTGCTGGAAAATGCGTAATGCAGCTTACGGAGCAGCAGAAAAGTGGAATGTATTATTTAAATCGGTGCGTTGGAAAACACGGACCGGAGTTTTTTTTTAAACTGGACCTGGATCGGCATTTTCCCATGCCTTGCCGATACGCATTTTTTTGCGAATATCGGCGGCCGATCCGATCCAAATATCGGATCGGGACATCCCTACAGTGAATACAGATTCTAGGACGTAACTACGTACGTACGTAACACATGCACGCGCATTAGCTTTGGGTGTTGTTAGCTAATAATAGCTATTTGGATAGTCATTGTTAGCTGTCACTCGCTATGTGCACTTGGACACATTTAATCGGATCAAAAGCCTGACTGGAATAAAAATGCTTCATGTAAATATGCCATTCGGAATCACACACGTTCAGATTAAAATTGTATTCTGATCGAGACGATCGGTTTATGCCAGACGTCATTCGGATTGTAGCCATACTTGCCAACACTCCCGAATTTTCCGGGAGACTCCCGAAATTCAGCGCCTCTCCTGAAAACCTCCCGGGACAAATATTCTCCCGAAAATCTCCCGATTTTCAGCAGGAGCTGGAGGCCACGCCCCCTCCATCTCCATGCGGACCTGAGTGAGGACAGCCTTTTTTCATGACGGGAGGACAACAGGGTGACAAGAACTAAATCATCCAGACTAGAGATAAATTGTATTATTATGTTTATCTTACCTAAAAATAAATATATTTATTAATTAAAAAAATAAATACATTTTTACTATATTTTGCTAAAAACATCAAAATTAATTGTATTTTTCTTTGTATTTTTTCCTGACTCCTTATTACATCCAGCCATAGAATTATAAATTATATTATATATATTAAACATATTTGAAATAATTGATTTTGAATTATCATAATAATTCATTTAAAATGACCATATTTAATTATTAAAATAATTGCTTGTTTATCAACAACTTTAGCATTTTATTCATTACATTTTGAAACTCTCAGAAGCCAAGTTATGTTATATTCCTTAATATTTATTTATGCAAGTTTGAAGTATCAATTATCTAAACACAGTTTTGTTTGCATAATTTCAGGATGTAGATATCTATATATATCTATCTATATATATATATATATATATATATATATATATATATATATATATATATGTATGAAATACTTGACTTGGTGAATTCTAGCTGTCAATATACTCCTCCCCTCTTAACCACGCCCCGCCCCACCCCCGACCAAGTCCCCAACCCCCCACCTCCCGAAATCGGAGGTCTCAAGGTTGGCAAGTATGATTGTAGCACATGTAAACACTTTAGGTTAGGCTCCGAATGAAGCGATTGTCTTGTTGCTGTCTCGCCCCATTCAGCATGTACAGAAGTAGCGTTGTATACTGTTGAGTTTGTTGCTTTAAAACGAGACTAGCAAAAACACAAGTATGGTCTGGAGCAGGCCTGGGCAATTATTTTGACTCGGGGGGCCAAAATTAGAGAAAAAAAATGTGTCTGGGGGCTGGCATATCCATTTTTAGGAACACTAATACAAAACCTCACATGCTAAAAACGTTATGAAAGACCGCCTTAAAAAACGGAATGGAATTTTAAATTTTTTTACTGAATGAGACACCCAGAATGTACATGAAAATAAAGAATGTGGGATTTACAATATTAACTATGAACGATAAAACACTAAATATTGACAACATATGAACGTCACACCTCGACATATTTTACAATCAAGCAAAACGCAACAAAAATGCAACAACCACAGAAAGGTAAAAAATAAACCCACCTACAATCTGATATAGCTGATATATCACTAAGCTTTAGAACTTTGTTGTAAAAATCTCCTTCCGCGTCTGTCCCTGACACCCGCATTTCAGGCTGGCCGCTCTGGAAACACTCTGTGGAAACGCTCCCCACCCACACTGCTTGGTGCCTCGTTTGAGCTGCTGTGACTTAGATGACCATAGTAACTAGTATATCATGCAAAAGCGCAGATTCTAACCATTGAAAATACCTACTCAGTGGCCTAGCGGTTAGAGTGTCCGCCCTGAGATCGGTAGGTTGTGAGTTCAAACCCCGGCCGAGTCATACCAAAGACTATAAAAAAAAATGGTACCCATTACCTCCCTGCTTGGCACTCAGCATCAAGGGTTGGAATTGGGGGTTAAATCACCAAAAATGATTCTCGGGCGCGGCACCGCTGCTGCCCACTGCTCCCCTCACCTCCCAGGGGGTGAACAAGGGGATGGGTCAAATGCAGAGGACAAATTTCACCACACCTAGTGTGTGAGTGACAATCATTTAGAACTTTGTTGTAACTTTGTTGTAACTTTAACTTAAATACTTTGTATAGTTCAAGACTTACGGTCATTTGAAAACATTACTGCACATTATAATGGCAGCTACACTTTCCATCTTAAAGATCTAAAGAAATTATTTGGGAATGTCCAGCGGGCCAGATTGAAAAGCTTAACGGGCCGCATGTGGCCCCCGGGCCTTAATTGGCCCAAGTCTGGTCTGGAGTGTCATGTGTCGATGTAGTGAAGTGAAGTGAATTATATTTATATAGCGCTTTTCTCGAGTGACTCAAAGCCCTTTTACATTACCCATTATCTAAGTTACATGTAAACCAGTGTGGGTGGCACTGGGAGAAGGTGGGTAAAGTGCCTTGCCCAAGGACACAACGGCAGTGACTAGGATGGCGGAAGTGGGGATCGAACCTGGAACCCTCAAGTTGCTGGCAGGGCCACTCTACCAACAAAGAAGGGATCCAGTTGTTGTCTTAATCAACTGTTTTATTCACCACTTTCAGCCCTTTGAGACACTTGTGATTTTGGGCTATATAAATAAACATTGATGATTGATTAAAGCTACTCCAAGTGCTAACTGCTAGCCTCAAACGCATACACATGAATGTCGTAACATAAAGACGTGCTGCAACCCTTACATAATCACAACATAGAATGCACAGAACAGCTCCATTTCAAAAAGAGAGGTAAAACAAAAGTAGTGAACACAAGGAAATAATAAGAAGTAAATACAGCGATAACGTCGGAGAAGCAGAAATGCACGAAACCATGTTTAACAGTGTAAGTAACGGCTTAGTCACCTGCAGTGAACAAACTTGTCCAAAAGATGGCGCCATAGCACAAATAATGACACACCTTTCCGTTTGTTAGATTCTGTGCATGTCAAACTAAAGTATTCATCGACCCACTGTGTTATCGACCAAATACTCAGACTATACTTGGTATCGTTACTGTGGATATTTCCACCCACCTCTGTTTATATTCAAGTGCTCTAGCTTGCACTTAGCATATTCTTTTATGTTATATAGTATAGCATGTTTAGCTATTAGATACTTCTAAGAAACGTAGTTTATTTGCCGCCAAGGAGGCGAGGAATTCTGATTAGAAGTGGCTTAGCACTGTGGAGGAACATTAGCCGATAGTGAGAATGCTACATTGCGTTGAGGACGCGGTTGTTCGCTAGATTGTGTAATCGACGTGCATTATCACAATATATCGATAGTATTAAAAGCTCTATCCTCAGATAAATTTGTATTATTTTTATCGCGCAAAACTAACATCTATAAACACACGGTGTATTGATAATAGCACTATCGGGATATTGTCGTCAACAGTGCCTCTGCTGGTTCCCGCCAAACCGTGTGCCCCATTGGGATGGTGGATATGTGATTGTTGTGTACATGCCAGTGGAGATGATGGTTCCTGGTTCTGACTACGCAATACAAAACGACCTTTGTTCGTTCTCTGGCCCGTCAAACAAAGTTTCTCATTGTCAAGCGGGTGTGAGTGAAAAATTGAGCAGAGCCCTCACATATCAGCAACTGTTTTTATTTCCTCAAGGAACTATACAGTAGATATCAAACTTGGATGTACTTAAGAGTAGTAAGTGTCAATACAATAGAAGAGAATAGAACAGAACTTTATTGTCATTGCACTTACAAATATAACACAAAATCAGTTTTCAGTACAACTTTCCAAGTGCAGACATACAATATACAGTTACAGTGTATACAGAACAGGAAAAAAGGATGGATCACCACAGGGGCGGTGGCCCGTAAAAAATAGGTAGGAAAGGTAAAACATGGGGGGAGGAGGAGGAAGAGTGGAAGAGTAAAAGCAGCTCCAAAACTAAACTTCTACGGAGGGCGCGGGGATAGGGGGCTCAGTTTGGGACCAGGAAAAAATTACTCAAACCGCAATAAGCACATAAAAACTGCTGCAGCTATCAGGGCGCTGCTCCGTAAGCCATCACGCCATGAGGGGTTGAAGCGGCGAAGGCGTGGGGTGGGTCTTGATTGATTGATTGATTGATTGATTGATTGATTGATTGATTGAGAAGTTTATTGACATCTTAAAGAATTCAATCCATGTAATGCTTTAAAAAGGCAAATGGATGGCACAAAAAGCCAAAAGGCTTGTTTCCATTGTGGTCCATTAAATATTCATCACATTTGATACATTCAATAATAAAAGATATATAACCTGTAACATGTATATAAAAAATAATGTTTAAAAAAATGGATAAATTATGTACATATACACAGTATACATGTCAGGTGATTTGAAAAACAATATATACATAAAATGGAAGGGGGTTGGGGGGTGTATACACTATGTACATGACATTAGAGATGTCCGATAATGGCTATTTTGCCGATATCCCGATATTGTCCAACTCTTAATTACCGATTCCGATATCAACCGATACCGATTTGTGGAATTAACACATTATTATGCCTAATTTAGTTGTGATGCCCCGCTGGATGCATTAAACAATGTAACAAGGTTTTCCAAAATAAATCAACTCAAGTTATGGAAAAAAATGCCAACATGGCACTGCCATATTTATTATTGAAGTCAAAAGTGCATGATTTTTTTTAACATGCCTCAACACAGCAGCTTGGAATTTGGGACATGCTCTCCCTGAGAGAACATGAGGAGGTTGCTTCAGAAGCTGTACTCTATCTACTCTAAAGTATATGCAAGTTTGGTTTCTATAGTATTGTCCCTTGAAAAGATACTCGATACTGTGATAATAATACTAAGGGGTGCCTGTTGGACATCACAAAGATGTTTACTCCTTGAACGCCCACTCAGATTTTTTTGTGTGTTTGTTCTTATTATTCATCATTCCTCTGCAACCCTTTGATTCTCATGTTTAATAAACTGCAGTTTTAAGAAAAGGAGCGTTTCTCAACAACCTTAGAACTGAATGTTTCCATGCTTCTGAGAGGCACAGTTGCATGGAGTTATTTTATGTCGTAGCTGTTATTGTACTCTTGTAGCATTTACTCACTGTTCCATAAGATACAGTCACGGTTTCTAGCTCGTCTTTGATTTAGTGGTTGCCTCTTGTGTATGTTAACTTCAACTTAGTATAGTGCAGAGCATCTTGGACAAACCCATGGATGTGTGAGAGCAGATGGCGAGTCTGTGTGGCTTAGGCGCCTTTTCTCACTTGTATCGCTCTCCTCCAGAGTTGTCCGATATAGACAACATACAATTGAAATGATATACATTTGGCTTACAACAGAGATTTCAATTATATCCCCCTATCGTGATAACGTTGTGGTTGACAAATGTTAGCCGTCTCCTGCAAATTCAAGAGCGACAAGCTGCAACAAACACATAGTCAATGAAATGTAGCATTCTGATGGAAGTGGCTAGCTAGTGCGGCTAAAGCCTACCTGTACAGAGATACTCATCCTTGCTTCAGCAGTCACGTCCGGCTCACGTCAATATGTGTGGTGGTCATGGTAGCGTCTGTACTAGGCGCCATTCATCCATCCATCCATCCATCCATCTTCAACCGCTTATCCGGAATCGGGTCGTGGGGACAACAGCTCCAGCAGAGAACCCCAGACTTCCCTCTCTCTGGGGTCTCCTCCCAGTGGGACGTGCAACGAGGACCTCGTAAGGCATCCGTACGAGATGCCCAAACCACCTAAGCTGGTTCCTTTCCAAGCGAAGGAGCAGCGGCTCTACTCCGAGTCTCTCTCGGGAGACTGAACTTCTCACCCTATCTCTAAGGGAGATGCCAGCCAGCCTTCTGAGGAAACTCATTTCGGCCCCTTGTATCCGCGATCTTATTCTTTCGGTCATGACCCACACTTCATGACCGTAGGTGAGAGTAGAAATGTAGATAGCTCGGTAGACCGAGAGCTTTGCCTTCTGGCTCAGCTCTCGTTTCGTCACAACAGTGCGGCAGAGAGACTGCAATACTGCCCCAGCTGCTCCGATTCTCCGGCTGATTTCCTTCTCCATCTTTCCCTCACTCGTGAACAAGACCCCGAGATACTTAAACCCCTCCACCTGGGACAGAGTCTCGTTCTCTACCTGGACTGTACAAACCATAGGTTTCCTGCTCCATTTAGGCTTTCTTAAAGAAAAATGCCCCATGCGAATGGCAGAAGAGTGCACGATTTTCCGAAAGCCCAAGGGAGCAAGCAGAGTCGAAGAACGAACAAGTTTGCAGTGAATTTGTGGCATTTTGTGATGTTTAGATGGTATTTTCACATACTGTATTTTTCGGACTATAAGGCACACTTAAAATCCTTTCATTTTCTCAAAAATCCACAGTGCGCCTTATAACCCGGTGCGCCTAATGTACGGAATAATTCTGGTTGTGCTTACCGACCTCAAAGTCACACATAAGAGATACGTGTAGACTGCAATATGACGCCAGTAAACAACACCAAAAATGTAAATGTTCCATTGAAAAAAAAAATAACATTACACACGGCACTCAAAAATCTGTCAAAATGTTTTAGTATGACTTTGAAGCCGCTCTGCTTGATGGATTGTCGGCCCATTACGGCTACCGTAGTCCGGGATACAAGTATCACTATGGTGTGTGTATAAGGACCGCAAAATGGCACCCATTAGCAGACATATTATCTGGCCCCTTGTTTCACAATATTATGCAAAACCCAACTTTTCTTACCTTCTGGTACCTGCTGATGTGTATTTGAGATCTGCATAAGTCCTGAAAATTTGCGCACGTCCGCCACTGTAGTCCGTGCCGATGCCGTAGTCCAGTGTTTTTCAACCACTAGTGCCGCGGCACACTAGTGTGCCGAGAGATACAGTGTGGTGTGCCGTGGGAGATTATCTAATTTCACCTATTTGGGTTAAAAATATTTTTTGCAAACCTGTAATCGTATTCTGAGCTCGGCGGCAGAGTAACCGTGTAATACTCTTCCATATCAGTAGGTGGCAGCCGGTAGCTAATTGCTTTGTGGATGTCGGAAACGGCAAGAGGCAGCGTGCAGGTAAAAAGGTGTCTAATGCTTAAACCAAAAATAAACAAAAGGTGAGTGCCCCTAAGAAAAGGCATTGAAGCTTAGGGAAGGCTATGCAGAACGAAACAAAAACTGAACTGGCTCCAAAGTAAACAAAAACGGAATGCTGGACGACAGCAAAGACTTACTGGGAGCAAAGACGGCGTCCACAATGTACATCCGAACATGACATGACAATCAACAATGTCCCCACAAAGAAGGATAAAAACAACTGAAATATTATTGATTGCTAAAACAAAGTCGATGCGGGAAATATCGCTCAAAAGGAAGACATGAAACTGCTACAGGAAAATACCCCCAAAAAAAGAAAAAGACACCAAAATAGGAGCGCAAGACAAGAAACACTAGAGATATATTGATGCATGGTTGGTTATGGTTTAAAGTCATATCCAACCATTGCGACAACGACTTTTTACTCTCAACTGAGTTTCGTTTTTGCTGGTGGTGTGCCTCTGGATTTTTTCAACGCAAAAAATGTGCCTTGGCTCAAAAAAGGTTGAAAAACACTGCCGTAGTCCATAAGCTAATTCTTTTTCTGTATATTATTGTTATGAGGCATTCACCCTCTGCTGTTGCCATTTCTATTACAAAGTAGCGTCAAGTTCTAACTTATATCTCGCTATGGAAGCGCGAAAAACTACCAGTGTAGTGAGTTTACATTATTCACCCACGGAACTTTAGTTATTAGAGAGTTACGGTCGGACGGTTTTTCACGGGACACATTTCCGGCGTTGTTGTTGCACTAGTGATCCACGGATGAGAAGATGCTGCTCCGTTATTGATTGAAGTAAAGTCTGAATGACAGTTAGCTCCATCTTTTGACACTTCTTCCACCCCTGTCCTTGCACGCTACACCGCTACAACAAAGATGACGGGGAGAAGACGCTGTCGAAGGTGAGCCACGTAAATAAGACCGCCCACAAAACGGCGCATCCTGAAGAGAATGTCAAAAAGCGACTTGTAGATGGTCTGTAAAACATCATCTATGCAACATTTTGAGCAAAGAACCACCATTACATGTTATGTAGACCACAAGGAATTGTTTTAAATTTAGAAAAAAAAAGTCCTACTATGACCCCTTTAATGCGCCTTTTTTATGAAAAAAAACACATCAGCAGTGCACCTTATAATCCGGTGTGCCCTATGGTCCAGAAAATACGGTACTTTGTGGATTGTAAATACAAATGGATATGGTTTAATGAATACAATGAAGCACACTTAAGCATATAAAGTCAACTTGTTTTTCCATTCTACTGGTACTTTAGGCCTGGTAGTGCAGACATGCTTGCCGCCATTTACAGCTCCATTCTGCAAAAAAAGCAAAACACACACCCTCTTTTGTTGTTTTTAAAGCAGTTAATTGAAGACAACGACGTGCGGGCCATGACTCACAGAAGACAACGAGGGGTTCATGTGACGCAACAAATGCAGCAAATTGCACTCGTTTTGTATTCCGTGCTTTTGATTATTAAAAGCTGGGAAGCGCAGACATGGGGGTGCTGCTTGGGTCAGGAGTGTGATTGCACCATGAAGTGCACTAATGAGCTGCTGTTGCTGCTTTCTGCACTAACAGCACAATTAGCCAAAAGAGGGAAGGAGAGCTGAGCTGACTTGCAAAACAACATCCTAATGCACATGTTTGCTATAATGATTGCTGGAGCTCTTGCGTAGGGCTCGTTTAGTTGTTGTTCTTTATCTCCACCCACCTACTGTATATCTTCCTATACCAGTGTTTCTTTTTCTTTTTTTTTTCATTGACATCCAGCATCAAACATTCCTATCCATTACCTCATATTCACATACATCATATACTGTATCTGTTGTCTGCCCTAAATGTCAAAATATATATTTTTTGTTTATATCCCAACCATACCCCCACCCAAAAAAGAAAGAAACAGCAGAAAAGCAAAATAGTATTTGCAAATACATCAATTAATAAAGAAAAAATAAATAATAATACATTATTAATAATAATAATCAGAAATGAAATAAAAGAAAAAAATTGCTTAAAACATTAAACTTTTTTTTTTAAAGGGATTACTCCCTATATATATATATATATATATATATATATATATATATATATATATATATATATATATATATATACACACATATAGGGAGTAATCCCTTTATAAAAAAATTAAATGTTTTATATATATATATATATATATATATATATATATATATATATATATATATATATATATATATATATATGGAGTAATCCCTTTTTAAAAAAATAAATACAAATTAAATATTTTAAGCAGTACAATCACTAATTCCAGAAATTAAAATCAGGCTTATGGGGCGTGACATAATTGACCCAGTTTTCCCAGTATGAAGTAAATTTCTCCAATTTATAATTAATAAAAGCAGTTATCTTCGCCATTTTATATATGTCCATTGTGATTTCCATCCGTTGCTCCTGGGATATCCATTTCCTAGTAATGGTCTTTTTACAGGCCACCAGTAGGATATTCATTAAGTGTTTATCTTTTTTCAGCCAGTCCTGAGGTACATGTCCGAAACTATAGCAGTGTTTCACAGCACTGCAAGCGTTTTTTCTGCCGATGGTGGAATGCAAGGGGGAAATTGCGTAATGACATAATTGTTGAATGTGCATAATTGGCAAAAAGTGGATAAAAACATACAAATATGTGTAGAAAATATGTATTTAACGAGTAGGTGTATCAATGATAACCGCGGTGAAACTCATTGGTTAGTATTACTGTTTTAGCTATTGTGTAGCTGCTATAGCTCCTGTTGTCTACCATGTTTACCTTTTGTAAATTATTTTACTAAAATACATGAAAATACCAATCTTGTGTGCTTATTGGAGGACATTTAGATGCTAATTAATGTTCAGCTTGGCACAAGTAAACGGCCTGCAGGACTGCTTGTATTGGAGATTTTAGATGCAAGTTGATACACCAATAATCTTTTCCCGCTGCTATCAAACCGTTATCAATATCGGATTAGGACACCAAAGTGTACTTTGGGGCTTTTCATTTATTATAAAGCACCAATATGTAGTATCTTTAGCTTTATTCAAGCAGATTCCATATGAAATGTAATATTTTAAAGTTCCCATGGGCACTATTATTGCACTGCCAAACCTGTCAGTGTTTTTTTATGTGGTGGCTGAAGGATGCGTGTGTGGGATACTTGTGCCTGGATTCCCTTGAAATGCCATCATTCATCTTTGCTGTATTCTTGTTCCCCCCTGCTGTTTGTTTTCCCTGCACTCAAGTGCTTAGTACCACTATATGCACTGTTTTTTAGGTCAGTGCTTTTGGAGTCCTTTTATGTGTGTTTGGTCCCTTCTGACACAAGAGGCTTCTTTTTCATGGTCACTCGGTTTTTCTACCCCAAAAAATGCATTTGAGTACCGTATTTTCTGGACCATAGGGCGCACCCAATTATAAGGCGCACTGCCGATGAGCGGGTCTTGTCAGGTCTATTCTCATACAAAAGGCGCACCGGATTATAGAGCGCATCATGGGTCATATTATTATTATTTTTTCTAAATGGAAAACACTTCCTTGTGGTCTACATCAGTGTTTTTCAACCTTTTTTGAGCCAAAGCACATTTTTTGTGTTGCAAAATGTTGAGGCACACCACCAGCAGAAATCACTAAAAAACGAAACTCAGTTGACAGTAAAAAGTAATTGTCGCAATTGTTAGATATGACTTTAAACCATAACCAAGCATGCATTACTATAGCTCTTGTCTCAAAGTAGGTGTACTGTCACCACCTGTCACATCACACCCTTACTTATTTGGAGTTTTTTTGCTGTTTTCCTGTGTGTAGTGTTTTAGTTCTTGTCTTACGCTCCTATTTTGGTGGCTTTTTCTCTTTTTTTGGTATTTTCCTGTAGCCGTTTCATGTCTTCCTTTTTGAGCGGTATTCCCCGCACCTGCTTTGTTTTAGCAATCAAGACTATTTAAGTTGTTTTTATCCTTCTTTGTGGGGACATTGTTGATTGTCATGTCATGTTCAAATGTACATTGTCTTTGCTCCACAGTAAGTCTTTGCTGTTGTCCAGCATTCTGTTTTTGTTTACTTTGTAGCCAGTTCAGTTTTAGTTTTGTTCTGCAAAGCCTTCCTTAAGCTTCAATGCCTTTTCTTAGGGGCACTCACCTTTTGTTTATTTTTGGTTTAAGCTTTAGACACATTTTTTACCTTCACTCTGCCTCCCGCTGTTTCCGACATCTACAAAGCAATTAGCTACTGCCTGCCACCTAGCGATATGGAAGAGTATTACACTTTACTTTGCCGAGCTCTAGACAGCACCGACACTCAACAACAACACATCATTTGCAGACTATAATTACTGGTTTGCAAATAGGTGAAATTAGATCATCTCCCACGGCACACCAGACTGTATCTCACGGCACACTAGTGTGCCGCGGCACAGTGGTTGAAAAACACTGCTCTACATAACATGTGATGGTGGTTCTTTGTTCCAAATGTTGCATAGATGATGTTTTACAGACCATCTTCAAGTCGCTTTCTGACAGTCGCTTCAGGATGCGCCGTTTTGTGGGCGGTCTTATTTACGTGGTTCACCTTCGACAGCGTCTTCTCCCCGTCATCTTTGTTGTAGCGGTGTAGCGTGCAAGGACGGGAGTGGAAGAAGTGTCACAAGATGGAGCTAACTGTTTTAATGACATTCAGACTTTACTTAAATTAATAACAGAGCAGCATCTTCTCATGGCTGACTCACTAGTGCAACAACAACGCCCGTGTCCCGCGAAAAACCGTCCGACTGGACCTCTCTAATAACTAAAGTTCCTTGGATGAATAATGTAAACTCACTACACCGGTATGTTTTAGCACTGACAGATATAAGTAAGAACTTTACACTACTTTATATTAGAAATGGCAACATCCGAGGAGATAGAAATAAACGACTACGGCGTCGGCACGGACTACAAAGGCGGACACGTGCAAATTTTTAGGACTTATGCAGATCCCAAACACAGATCAGCAGGTACCAGAAGGTAACAAAAGTAGCTTTTGCATAATATTGCAAAACAAAACACCAGATAATGTCTTACCTAATACTCACACACCATAATAATACTTGTATGTTGAAGCACAGTACAATCCATGAAGCGGTGCGGCTTCATAGCTTACCAAAGTCGTACTAAAACATTTTGATAGATTTTTGAGCGCCGTGTGTAGTAATGTTCTATATTTTCAATGGAACATATAAAATGTTGGTGTTGTTTACTTGAGTCATATGGCAGTCTACACGTATGTCTTATGTGCCATCTACTGGTCACACTTATAATTTCACCATGTACCAAATAAAATAGCTTCGAGGTCGGTAAGCACAACCAAAATTATCCCGGGTTATAAGGCGCACAGTCGAGTTTTTGAGAAAATGAAAGGATTTTAAGTGCGCCTTATAGTCCAAAAAATACGGTAGAATTCATCATTGATTTGATTATGTTGTATTCCCCCTTCTTGCAGGCCCTTCACCAGTTGTACTATGATCCGAACATTGACAACAAGAACCTGGCCCAGAAGTGGCTTATGCAGGCCCAGGTGTCTCCTCAGGCGTGGCAGTTCTGCTGGGCTCTGCTCAGCCCAGACAAGGTACATAACAAGCACGTAAAGACGAATACGTGAATAGTGAACCGGTTTTCTCATCTCACGTAGGTGCCGGAGATCCAGTATTTTGGCGCGAGCGCACTTCACACCAAGATCTCCCGCTACTGGTCGGACATTCCCAGCGACCAGTACGAGTCTCTGAGGAGCCAGCTGTTCTCTCAGATCGCCTGCTTCTCCTCGGGCTCTAAGATGGTGCTCACGCGGCTATGCGTGGCCCTGGCCTCGCTGGCGCTCAACACCATGCCCGAGGCCTGGCCGGGCGCCGTGGCGGAGATGGTGCGGGTGTTCCAGGAGGAGGGCGGCGGGGTGGACGGGCGGGCTCGCTGCCTGGCGCTGCTGGAGCTGCTCACCGTCCTTCCTGAGGAGTTCCAGACGAGCCGCTTGCCGCAGTACCGAAAGGGGCTGGTATGTAGAGATCGACCAATTAAAACAATATAATAATAATAATTAGTGAAGTAAATAGTAATACCCACTGCTCAAGCACCAGCCTTTTTGCTCTGCATGCATGAGAAAAGTTCCCTCTTTGCTTTAGCCCATTTTTGTATTACTATTTACCGTATTTTTCGGACTATAAGTCGCAGTTTTTTTTCATAGTTTGGCCGGGGGTGCGACTTATACTCAGGAGCGACTTATGTGTGAAATGATTAACACATTAGCGTAAAATATCAAATAATATTATTTATCTCATTCACGTAAGAGACTAGACGTATAAGATTTCATGGGATTTAGCGATTAGGAGTGACAGATTGTTTGGTAAACGTATAGCATGTTCTATATGTCATAGTTATTTGAATGACTCTTACCATAATATGCTACGTTAACATAACAGTTGGTTATTTATGCCTCATATAACGTACATTTATTCAGCTTGTTGTTCACTATTCTTTATTTATTTAAAATTGCCTTTCAAATTCTATTCTTGGAGTTGGGTTTTATCAAATACATTTCCCCAAAAAATGCGACTTATTTCAGTGCGACTTATATATATGTTTTTTTCCTTCTTTATTATGCATTTTCGGCCGGTGCGACTTATACTCCGAAAAATACGGTGATTCATTTAAGAATAGAAAATACTCTTCTCCGATATGCTTGACAGCGGCACTTATGTGGCCACCCCCTTTCGCACCTGGCTAAACCTGGAAATCCAGCTTTTGTCCTTCTTTTTTAGCGTTTTCCCGGTGCCGTTTTGATAGTTTTCACTACTGCAGCGATGGAGTCACTCAACAAGCATCCATCTGCAACACTCATTAAGGAGTTCATTAAGGGAGCGCTACGAGTTTCATGTTCTGCGATTCAATCAAATGTCGTAACAGAGAGATGGATGGACATGAAGACAACAGAAAAGATATCGCTGCAAAAAATCTAAACTTTGTGTACTTATATTGACAAATAGGAGACTTTTTATGTGAGTAAAGAAGATTAGGCAGCAGCTAACACGTTCTCATACATTCCATAACCTATGTGTCAAAGTCAAGACCCGCGTGGCGGATCTGGCCAGCGAATAAATGAATGGCCCCCGGGATGATATTTGATTGATATTAGAACCGGCCTGCAGGCCAAGGAATTTTCAAAATGGGGTACCAGGGACCCCATCAAGTCATACAAATGGAGTCCCACAGTACTTTTTTGGGGTCCCACTTTTTTGTAGCCATTTTGAAAACAAATGATAAATGTGTGTATATATATATATATATATATATATATATATATATATATATATATATATATGTATATATGTATATATATAAATATATATACATATAAAGATTTATTTGAAATAGGGACAGATACAGAAATATAGATATCTGAAACAGTTATCCAATGTATGCATCTAGTGTTTGTAGCCAAAGCTCATTTACAACACTTGTCCCCAACAACACAGATCCAACATCATTAAAATAAGAAAATAAAAAGAATAAGGCAAAGATGAGTCGATAATAATGATAATATTAATAGTACAGACAAAGTGAAAACTACATAAAAGCCCATCCATCCATCCATCCATCTTCTTCCGCTTATCCGAGGTCGGGTCGCGGGGGCAGCAGCCTAAGCAGGGAAGCCCAGACTTCCCTCTCCCCAGCCACTTCGTCCAGCTCCTCCCGGGGGATCCCGAGGCGTTCCCAGGCCAGCCGGGAGACATAGTCTTCCCAACGTGTCCTGGGTCTTCCCCGTGGCCTCCTACCGGTCGGACATGCCCTAAACACCTCCTTAGGGAGGCGCTCGGGTGGCATCCTGACCAGATGCCCGAAACACCTCATCTGGCTCCTCTCGATGTGGAGGAGCAGCGGCTTTACTTTAAGCTCCCCCCGGATGACAGAGCTTCTCACCCTATCTCTAAGGGAGAGTCCCGCCACCCGGCGGAGGAAACTCATTTCGGCCGCTTGTACCCGTGATCTTGTCCTTTCGGTCATAACCCAAAGCTCATGACCATAGGTGAGGATGGGAACGTAGATCGACCGGTAAATTGAGAGCTTTGCCTTCCGGCTCAGCTCCTTCTTCACCACAACGGATCGATACAGCGTCCGCATTACTGAAGACGCCGCACCGATCCGCCTGTCGATCTCACGATCCACTCTTCCCTCACTCGTGAACAAGACTCCGAGGTACTTGAACTCCTCCACTTGGGGCAAGATCTCCTCCCCAACCCGGAGATGGCACTCCACCCTTTTCCGGGCGAGAACCATGGACTC
Source organism: Nerophis lumbriciformis (assembly GCF_033978685.3). Lineage (NCBI taxonomy): Eukaryota > Metazoa > Chordata > Actinopteri > Syngnathiformes > Syngnathidae > Nerophis > Nerophis lumbriciformis. The sequence goes on from NC_084565.2 coordinate 37,261,049, forward strand.
GGACTTGGAGGTGCTGATTCTCATCCCAGTCGCTTCACACTCAGCTGCGAACCGATCCAGTGAGAGCTGAAGATCCTGGCCAGATGAAGCCATCAGGACCAAATCATCTGCAAAAAGCAGAGACCTAATCCTGCAGCCACCAAACCGGATCCCCTCAACGCCTTGACTGCGCCTAGAATTCTGTCCATAAAAGTTATGAACAGAATTGGTGACAAAGGGCAGCCTTGGCGGAGTCCAACCCTCACCGGAAACGTGTCCGACTTACTGCCGGCAATGCGAACCAAGCTCTGACACTGATCATACAGGGAGCGGACCGCCACAATCAGACAGTCCGAAACCCCATACTCTCTGAGCACTCCCCACAGGACTTCCCGAGGGACACGGTCGAATGCCTTCTCCAAGTCCACAAAGCACATGTAGACTGGTTGGGCAAACTCCCATGCACCCTCAAGGACCCTGCCGAGAGTATAGAGCTGGTCCACAGTTCCACGACCAGGACGAAAACCACACTGTTCCTCCTGAATCCGAGGTTCGACTATCCGGCGTAGCCTCCTCTCCAGTACACCTGAATAGACCTTACCGGGAAGGCTGAGGAGTGTGATCCCACGATAGTTAGAACACACCCTCAGGTTCCCCTTTTTAAAGAGAGGAACCACCACCCCGGTCTGCCAATCCAGAGGTACTGCCCCCGATGTCCACGCGATGCTGCAGAGTCTTGTCAACCAAGACAGCCCTACAGCATCCAGAGCCTTAAGGAACTCCGGGCGGATCTCATCCACCCCCGGGGCCTTGCCACCGAGGAGCTTTTTAACTACCTCAGCAACCTCAGCCCCAGAAATAGGAGAGCCCACCACCGATTCCCCAGGCACTGCTTCCTCATAGGAAGACGTGTTGGTGGGATTGAGGAGGTCTTCGAAGTATTCCCTCCACCGATCCACAACTTCCGCAGTCGAGGTCAGCAGAACACCATCCGCACCATACACGGTGTTGGTAGTGCACTGCTTCCCCTTCCTGAGGCGGCGGATGGTGGTCCAGAATCGCTTCGAAGCCGTCCGGAAGTCGTTTTCCATGGCTTCCCCGAACTCCTCCCATGTCCGAGTTTTTGCCTCCGCGACCGCTGAAGCCGCACACCGCTTGGCCTGTCGGTACCTGTCCGCTGCCTCAGGAGTCCCATGAGCCAAAAGAACCCGATAGGACTCCTTCTTCAGCTTGACGGCATCCCTCACCGCCGGTGTCCACCAACGGGTTCTAGGATTACCGCCACAACAGGCACCAACTACCTTGCGGCCACAGCTCCAATCAGCTGCCTCGACAATAGAGGTGCGGAACATGGTCCACTCGGACTCAATGTCCAGCACCTCCCTCGTGACATGTTCAAAGTTCTTCCGGAGGTGGGAATTGAAACTCTCTCTGACAGGAGACTCTGCCAGACGTTCCCAGCAAACCCTCACAATGCGTTTGGGCCTGCCAGGTCTGTCCGGCATCCTCCCCCACCATCGCAGCCAATAATAATAATAATAATAATAACACAGACAAAGTGCAGACTAAGGGCAGCACGGTGGAAGAGGGGTTAGTGCGTCTGCCTCACAATACGAAGGTGCTGAGTAGTCTGGGGTTCAATCCCAGGCTCGGGATCTTTCTGTGTGGAGTTTGCATGTTTTCCCCGTGACTGCGTGGGTTCCCTCCGGGTACTCCGGCTTCCTCCCACCTCCAAAGACATGCACCTGGGGATAGGTTGATTGGCAACACTAAATTGGCCCTAGTGGGTGAATGTGAGTGTGAATGTTGTCTGTCTATCTGTGTTGGCCCTGCGATGAGGTGGCGACTTGTCCAGGGTGTACCCCGCCTTCCGCCCGATTGTAGCTGAGATAGGCTCCAGCGCCCCCCGCGACCCCGAAGGGAATAAGCGGTAGAAAATGGATGGATGGATCTATATGTTTTGGAATGACTTGTTATTGACTAGATAAGAACCAATTAGTAAAAATTAGTAAAAACATAACATGGGAACACGATTGTTGCTCAACTAGCCACAATTGTGTTTGATTTTTGAAAGTGACAAGTGCAGGTATACTTTTCAAAGTGTCAGGTAGAGAGTTCCATAGTTGTGGTCCTTTTATTGAAAAGGCAGTCTGGGCAAAATATGTTCTACGGAATGGAACGCAACAGTTGCCTTTTGACATTGCTCGGGTGGTAGATCTGGTACCACTTTGCAGTCTTGTAATTGCCTTGCAGAGCAATTGGGGAGCAGAGTTATCCAAGCATTTAAAAACCAGTTTGACTGTGTGTAACAAAATAAAATTGGCAAAACTTAAAATATCGTGTTTGGTTCAAATTTGGCAATGATGATATCGTATACTCTTCTTGTCAAGGACTTTCAAGGCGCGGTTATAAAGACACTCACTGGTGTGATGTGTGTAGTTAAGCCATAAGATATGTGTGAAAGAATCATTGAATTCATGATTAATGTAATTAATAATGTATTAATAATTAATGTATGCATTATCCTGTTATATCTCACATTCTATATTGTGTTTTGGAAAAAGGTTGTCATAAACGTTAATTCATTAAAAAACAAAAAACACATTTTTATGCATATGTAAATGTATTCTGTTATAAACATTCATTCACTTACTTCTTTCCTTCACGGATCTAAACTTTACTGTTGCCGGTAGTTTTTTTCTATATTTTTATTGGAATATTTTTAGAATGTTTTTGTTCTATTTTTGGTCAAAGTAAGACAAAGAAAACAATCTGAAGTTGTCTTTATTTTTTTTAGTTTTAATGCCATGATTTTAATAGTCCGACCCGCCTGAGCACAGATTTTCCTCCATGCGGCCCCTGAGCTAAAATGAGTTTGATACCCCTGGTCTATAACACCCAGGAAGTGATGTCAGACAACTTGAAAAATGTCTCAAAAATAACCAATGTGAAGAACCCAGAACTGTTTTTATTTGAATGTTTGCAATATTTCAGGGTTCCTCACAAAGAAACCTTACAATGTATTAAATCCATGAACTAAAAAATTGAGTAGATGGCGAATGATGTCGAGGAATTCCATATTTTTACCAATTTTCTCAAGAGATTTCCCATATTTTAAACACAAATTTCGATGCTCCTCTGACTCGCATCATTAGATACGCTTATTAAAGGTGTTTGAGAAACTCCCTGATGTTTGTTTATGCTAAATGAATCACAACATTAACGCCGTATAAGACATTATATCTCTACTTGCTGCACAATTAATCAAAATCGAATCAACATGGAGGTTTTAATTAATGCGGTTTGTTTTTTTTTCTTTTGAGTGACAGCCATGTTCGCCAATCAGAATTGTCGAGCCTCGCGTTTATTCGTCTCTCGTTTCAAACGGGAAGAAAGACGTCCTACTTTGTGCATCGCTCTCAGCACCTGAGCGCTTTTATTTGACAGTAGAATGAACTGAACGGTGATCCCTTTTTATGTTGTGGGTTTTTAAAGCCCTTTGAGACATTTGTGATTAAGGGCTATGTAAATAAACTTTGATTGATTTTCAGTCATTCACAATCTTTGTCTCGGCGGAGACTAAGCGGGGCGCCAACACGCTCAAAGTACAGAGAGTTTCGCGCCAGTGAGAAATGCCGAAAAGTAACACAAATTGAGAGAAAAAAAAATACAATTTTGAAGCCAAATGTCCTGTTGTGGCATTATTTTAGGGTGATATGAGCCCAATCATCACGGACAAACAAGAGAGAATGCTGTGATCACAAAAAGCAATAAACAAAAAGACAACGTCGGACCTCATTTTTCCAACTGTGAAAAAAAAAAAGCACTTTAAAATGTTACATTTTTGCTTATAGAAATTAGTCCATTTTATTTTTTGTGTTTATTTATTAAGGATAACAATGTTATTTACCTTCTAATTACAGTACAATAGTAAAACATTCTACATTTGAGTAATGATAAGTTGATATCCTTTTTAATGGTTACTTGCATTATTATTATATATTAATGCAGCTGAGATAGGCTCCAGCACCCCCCGCGATCCCGAAAGGGACAAGCGGTAGAAAACCGATGGATTATGATTACATTATAATATAATCACTGTAAAGTTTTTATCGATTATTCCGTATAAGAACAGGATGTAGACAAAAGCTCTTGAGTGTGTCTGCATAAAGCAAAAAATATTTTTTTCATTAAATGATTGCATGTTGTTTTAATGTGTGGCACCTTGAGACTAGAATATGTTGATAGACAGTCTAAAAGTAACATGCCTTTCTTGACTTGTTATTTTCACAGTTTTATGTATTTTTTATGTATGAAATGTTAAAACCGCAAATCCAATCGCAATTTTGGAAAGAAAAATCGCAATTACGTTTTTTTCTCATAACCGTGCGGTCCGTTTCCCAGAAACGACTTAAAGCCTTGTCCAGCTGTTTACTGAAATATACGATTCATGTTTAAATAACATTTACTGCAAATGACTCACCATTGCTTGATTCCCTTTAGGGACGGTGGACGGCTGAGTAGCGCTTAAACAGCTGCAGCCGTTCTCCGTAGCTCCCACACCCTCCCCTCTGTTGCAAGTTTTGTTGATTCTATGTAACATGTTTATGTGTGCTATGGCTATAAGGTTTTTTTCCTTGACCTCAGTCTAGACCCCTCCCTGGAATCCAACCTTTGACTGAATATTTTTTTCATTTTATGTTTTGTAATGTTTGTCTGATCTTGAATGGGGTTGTGCTGAAAATCTCAATTTCCCCCTCAGGGATTAATAAAGTATTTCTGATTTTGATATCCAATCCAATCCAATCCACTTTATTTATATAGCACATTTAAACAACAAAATGTTTCCAAAGTGCTGCACAACAATATTAAAAACTGTCATGTCTGTGTGATCATGTTTTTGTTTTGGTCATGTTCGGTTTTGTTTTTGGACTTTTTGTGCACTTTTGTTTTGTCACCATAGCAACCATTAGTTTTCACCTGTCACGTCACGCACCTGTTTCACGTTTTGAGTCACGCACCTGTTTTCGTTAATCATGTCTATAGTATTTAAGTTCATTGTTTTCAGTTTGTCGTTCTGACGACATACCCCACATTTATGCTTCTGCACACTCTCCACACCCTTATGATCCTTGCTGCTCTTTTTTCATGCCGGTTCCATGCCAAGTAAGTTTTTGTTTATTAAGCCACAGTTAGTGTTTTTTGTTGTTCATAGTTTTTTGCCCACGTGCAAGTCTTTTTGTTTCGTTAGTCAAGTTTGTACTTCCGCCTTGTGCGCGCCTTTAGTTTGTTCTTTTTGTTATAGTAAAATTAAATATGTCTTCACCTTCACGCCATGACCAGTCCAGCTTTACTTGCATCTCGGGAAAACAAACACACCATAGTCCAAGTCTTGACAAAAACAATATTCAAATATTATCCTTAGCTCCACCAATGACTGAATAAAAACAACAAATAAATACATATGAAACCAATATATATATATATATAAAATAAAAAAAACAATATAAAATAAATATGATTAAAAATGATTTTAAAGGGTAAAACCAATTAAAACAGTAAATAGAAATCTAAACTTTAAAAACAGAGGACAACAGAGGACCACACAACTCACGTAGTGTTAGAAGCCAAAGAATAAATAAATATCCGCTCCAAGTATCGATTATCAGCCTCCTTGACTACTAATAATCTGTATCGGCTCTGAAAAAAATTGGCTGATCTCTTACTGTTATTTTTTTAGAGACATTTTTACTGAATTCTTCTGACGTCATTCCACTTTACGCTTCTCTTGTTGAGCACTTTGTGCAGATGTGTTTTGCATATATGTACAGAGATGGCAGGCATGCATGACCTTAAAGTGAGTACCAGCATAACAATATTTATTCTGCCATCAGGTCCGTGGCGCCCTGGGGCAGGAGTGGGGGTCGGTGTGTCCCTTACTGCAGCAACTGCTGCGAAGGTCGGACAGCCCCGGAGCGGTGAAAGCCCGCGTGTTGCGCTGCCTGTCCTCCTGGGTGCTGCTGGACGTGCCCCTCAGCGAGAGCGAGGGCCTGGTGCACGACTGCTTCAGCGCCCTGCCCGACCCCGAGCTCTTCGACACCGCCGTGGAGGCGTTAGTCAACACCATCTCGCAGCCCGACTCCCAAAGGTGTGTGTGTGTCAGGTGACGGGAAGCGTGACGGCGAGTAATAGAACTCTATTAAGGAACCGACGGGGTGGGCGCCGGCGGGGCATGTTGGCAGCCCGGAGAGAAGAGAAGAGAGCGGCACTTCTTGGTTGGCTGCCGTTGCTATGGTTACGGAGCTGAGGAGAGATGTCATCATGCCCGGTTGATTCAGACGTGGCAGGCACACACTACCCCTCCCCTCCAGGGGGAATAAGAAAGGGACTGGGCGGGGGTGATGGACGAAATGACGCTAAGAAGAGATGGAGGTTTATTTGAAAGACGTCGCCATGGATTTAGATCCTCACCCCTCTTTTTCACCCTCATTCAGAGTAGGAGTTAGAAGTGTGTTTAGCGCACTAACAGCACATCACGAGCAATATTGTTTTCCTAGCGATTGCCATACACCACAGGTGTCAAACTCAAGGCCCAGTGGCCAAATGTGGCCCGCCACTTCATTTTATTAAGCCTGGAAATAATAGTAACTTTTCTTACTAAATGTATTCTTTCTTTCTATTTTGGGAGAGAAAAAATATATGTACTCCATGTAATTGCAAACGATGTTAACTTAAATATTGTCTAATTATGCAAAAATATATTACCAAGCATTCAAGCCATTTTTTAAATATCAAATCAAATCAACTTTATTTATAAAGCACATTTAAAATTTACCACAGGGGTAGCCAAAGTGCTGTACAATGGACAGGTTAAAAGATAAAACGAGTACCGAGCAAACACAACACAACACAAACAGAACACGATAAAAAATAAATAAATAAAATAGAATAAATAAAAACATAAAAACAGGTTCACAGCAGGTGTATTATGGGGCGCCATTGCAGGATGGATATCACTCAGTGTTAAAAGCCATGGAATAAAAGTATGTTTTTAAGAGAGATTTAAAAACAGGAAGAGAGGAGGCTTGTCTAACACTCAGGGGTAGGTCGTTCCAGAGCTTGGGAGCAGCAACGGCGAAAGCTCTGTCACCTCTAAGCTTCAGCCTTGTGTCAGGGACCGTCAGTAGCAGCTGATCGGCTGATCTTAAGGATCGGGTGGGGCAGTAAGGCTGAAGGAGGTCTGAGAGATAGGTTGGCGTGAGGTTGTTTAGACATTTAAAAACAAATAAAAGGAGTTTAAAATGTATTCGATAACGCACAGGCAGCCAGTGAAGGGACGCTTATTTATAATATAAATAAATAAATACTACTAATAATGATTTCAAAGCAAGTTATCCATCAAATTGTGCAATGTAAAAGAAGCAATAGATTTCATGGTGAAATTGTGAAATTTACTGTGGTTGTTACAGCATTTTTCTCTAAATAATAGGGACGGCGTGGCGAAGTTGGTAGAGTGGCCGTGCCAGCAATCGGAGGGTTGCTGGTTACTGGGGTTCAATCCCCACCTTCTACCATCCTAGTCACGTCCGTTGTGTCCTTGGGCAAGACACTTCACCCCTTGCTCCTGATGGCTGCTGGTTAGCGCCTTGCATGGCAGCTCCCGCCATCAGTGTGTGAATGTGTGTGTGAATGTGGAAATACTGTCAAAGCGCTTTGAGTACCTTGAAGGTAGAAAAGCGCTATACAAGTATAACCCATTTATCATTTATTTATAAATGAAAAATACAGTACTTTTTTTACTGTAATAAACTGTGGTGCCGTTTTGGCATTTACAGTAATAGACTGAAAAATCTGCAGTTGTTGATTTGCGGTAAAAAACAACAACAAACAAACTGGCAGCTCAGGTGCCAAAATTTTACTGTAAAATTGCAGTTTTTTTTATTTACAGTAAAAAAAACGAATGTAAATGTTACAATATAATTCTGGCAACTGAGCTGCCTTTTTTTTTTACCATAAAAACAGCAGTACTGTTTTTCCATCCATCCATCCATCCATCTTCTTCCGCTTATCCGAGGTCGGGTCGCGGGGGCAGCAGCCTAAGCAGGGAAGCCCAGACTTCCCTCTCCCCAGCCACCTCGTCCAGCTCCTCCCGGGGGATCCCGAGGCGTTCCCAGGCCAGCCGGGAGACATAGTCTTCCCAACGTGTCCTGGGTCTTCCTCGTGGCCTCCTACCGGTCGTACATGCCCTAAACACCTCCCTAGGGAGGCGCTCGGGTGACATCCTGACCAGATGCCCGAACCACCTCATCTGGCTCCTCTCCATGTGGAGGAGCAGCGGCTTTACTTTGAGCTCCCCCCGGATGACAGAGCTTCTCACCCTATCTCTAAGGGAGAGCCCCGCCACCCGGCGGAGGAAACTCATTTCGGCCGCTTGTACCCGTGATCTTGTCCTTTCGGTCATAACCCAAAGCTCATGACCATAGGTGAGGATGGGAACGTAGATCGACCGGTAAATTGAGAGCTTTGCCTTCCGGCTCAGCTCCTTCTTCACCACAACGGATCGATACAGCGTCCGCATTACTGAAGACGCCGCACCGATCCGCCTGTCAATCTCACGATCCACTCTTCCCTCACTCGTGAACAAGACTCCGAGGTACTTGAACTCCTCCACTTGGGGCAAGATCTCCTCCCCAACCCGGAGATGGCACTCCACCCTTTTCCGGGCGAGAACCATGGACTCGGACTTGGAGGTGCTGATTCTCATCCCAGTCGCTTCACACTGTTTTTCCATTTACAGTAATATACACTATTGTGAGGTGAAATTATTGCAACTTACCATATTTTTGTAGATTTAAATTTTAAAAAAATCTAAGAAATTCATTTTAAAAATTGTGTAATAATAGTATTCACCTCTGGGGGCAAACATAACTGCGACGTGGCCCTCAGTCAAAACGACTTTGACACCTCCGCCATACACGTGGTCTATATATTCTGACATTTTATTAAATATTTGACTTTCCCTCCATTAATTTCTGCCTCTTTTCCTCCTACCTTGCTCCTCTCTCACCATCGCACGCCATCATCCCCGCTTCTCCTTCTCCCCCTGTTAAAACACATCACAATCAACTCATTTGGGGGCACGCGATTGGTCCAGTTGCATCTTGTTGCCAGGCAACCCATTTCCCCTGTGTCTCGGAGTGTTGAGGTAATTGCAGAGGAGGGGGATCACAGATGGGCGGGGTGGTGGAAACAGCGACAGGGTGAAGTTGGCAGAGGATAAAGGAAGAGTCGGGAAGTGTGCGATGGCATGGAGTAAGGAGGGAAGGCTGCTAGGCATCGTAAAATCCTCCTTTCTGTAAGTGCTGAGAGGACATGACCTGCATTTGCACGGCTCTTGTTAAAAAATGAATGATTTTTCTGAGTGCATCTCACACACAAAGTCACTCACCGGCAGTCAAATGCAGTCAGGCTGCCGCTACTGAGACACACAAACAGGTACAGTAGAGGCTGGTGAAATGGAGTTTATATGCTGTGCATCTTGACAGGCCCACTGGAGAAGGTTGAATTAGTGTGGGCGGCTAAGCACGGGTGGGGAAGGCTTCATAATGTCTGACCACAGATCTGCGTCTTCTGGAATGAGGAGGAAATTGGCTTCCACTTCTTAATAAGAGACGTGTTTAAACAGAATGGAAACACTGTGACTGTCATTCTTTATTTTCTATGTCATGTCAATGCAAGGCTCTGACATAACGTAACATATTTTTAGCTCTCTAAATGATGATAGAGTCATAAAGTCAAAATTATTTATAAATAGAAGGAAGCAATATGTAAATGAGATGCAAAGATCTTCTATATGACAGGAGTGCTCTGCTGTTTTTAAGGATGATTTGAAAAAAAAATGCTTGACAAAGATCCTCTATCTGATAGGAGTGCTCTGCTGTTTTAAGGATAATTTGGGGGGGGGAAATGCTCGACAAAGATTCTCTCTCTGACAAGAGGGCTCTACTGTTTTTAAGGATACATTTGGGGAAAAAAAGCTCAACAAATATCCTCTATCTGACAGGAGTGCTCTGCTGTTTTTAAGGATAATTTGAAAAAAAAATGCTTGACAAAGATCCTCTATCTGACAGGAGTGCTCTGCTGTTTTAAGGATACTTTGGGGGGGGGGGGGAGCTCAACAAATATCCTCTATCTGACAGGAATGCCCTCCTGTTTTTAAGGATAAATTGAAAAAAAAATGCTTGACAAAGATCCTCTATCTGACAGGAGTGCTCTACTGTTTTCAAGGATAAATTGAAAGAAAAAAAGCTTGATAAAGATCCTCTATCTGACAGGTGTGCTCTGCTGTTTTAAGGATAATTTGAAAAAAAAAAAAAAGAAGCTCGACAGAGATCCTCTATCTAACAGGAGGGCTCTGCTGTTTTTAAGGATAATTTGGGGGGGAAAAAGCTCAACAAATATCCTCTATCTGACAGGAATGCCCTACTGTTTTTAAGGATACATTGAAAAAAAAAAAGCTTGACAAAGATCCTCTATCTGACAGGAGTGCTCTACTGTTTTTAAGGATAAATTGAAAAAAAAAAATGCTTGACAAAGATCCTCTATCTGACAGGAGTGCGCTATTGTTTTTAAGGATAATTTGGGGGGAAAAATGCTCAACAAAGATCCTCTATCTGACAGGAGTGCTCTGCTGTTTTAAAGGATAAATTGAAGAAGAAAAAATATGCCGACAAAGATCCTCTGACAGGAGTGCTCTGCTGTTTTTAAGGATAAATTGGGAAAAAAAATGCTTGACAAAGATCCTCTGACAGGAGTGGTTTGCTGTTTTTAAGGATAATTTGAAAGAAAAAAAAGCTCAACAAAGATCCTCTATCTGACAGGGGTGCTCTGCTGTTTTTAAGGATAAATTGGGGGGAAAATGCTTGACAAAGATCCTCTATCTGACAGGAGTGCTCTACTGTTTTTAAGGATCATTTGGGGAAAAAAATGCTCAACATAGATCCTCTATCTGACAGGAGTGCTCTGCTGTTTTTAAGGATTAATTGGAATAAAAATGCCGACAAAGATCCTCTGACAGGAGTGGTCTGCTGTTTTTAAGGATAATTTGAAAGAAAAAAAAGTTAAATAAAGATCCTCTATCTGACAGGTGTGCTCTGCTGTTTTTAAGGATAAATTGGAAAAAAAATGCTTGACAAAGATCCTTTATCAGACAGGAGTGCGCTACTGTTTTTAAGGATAATTTGGGAAAAAATGCTCAACAAAGATCCTCTATCCGACAGGAGTGCTCTGCTGTTTTTAAGGATAAATTGGGGAAAAAAATGCTCAACAAAGATCCTCTGACAGTAGTGCTTTGCTGTTTTTAAGGATATTTTTTGGGGGGGGAAAGGTCAACAAAGATCCTCTATCTGACAGGGGTGCTCTGCTGTTTTTAAGGATATTTTTTTTTGGGGGGGGGGGGGTTCAACAAAGACCCTCTATCTGACAGGGGTGCTCTGCTGTTTTTAAGGATAAATTGGGGAAAAAAAAAAAAAAGTTCAACAAAGATCCTCTATCTGACAGGACGCGCTACTGTTTTAAGGACCTATTACTAAAACGCAACTTGACAATCTTTTATAAAACCGGAGTGCTTTGCTGTTTTTAAAGATCATTTTGGGAAAAAGGTTAGACAAAGATCCTCTATCTGTCAAGAGTTCTCCGCTTTTTCTAGGGACCCAGTGCAAAAACACAAGTTGAGTGCCCTGCTGTTTTTAAGGATAAACTGAAGTAAAAAAAATACGAGCCAAAGATCCTATATCTGACGGGAATGCTTCGCTGTTTTTAAGGACCTACTGAAAAAATACAAGACAAAGATCCGATGAAAGGAGTGTTCTGCGTTTTTTTAAGAACCTATCACAAAAACCTAAATTGACAATTCTTTATAAAACGAGTGCCCTGCTGTTTTTAAGGATAAACTGAAGTAAAAACATACGAGCCAAAGATCCTATATCTGACGGTAATGCTTTGCTGATTTTAAGGACCTACTGTAAATATGCTAGTCCAAGGTTATCTGTATAACATGAGTGCTTTTAAAGATAAACCCCAGTAAAGCTGCTCAAAGATTGTCTATATGACTTGAGTGCTTTGGACTGAACTGGGTAGCCCATGTGGTGCCAGTTGATCAGCCTGCTAAAGATGCTAAGCAAACATCAAACAAATTGGGGGTGTGCAGTAACTTGTGACTAACAAAAGATGAACAATTAGCAGGGTCATTATGTTAAAAGTCACACTCCCTGGCTATGTCATTATTGGATGTTAGTAACCTGCAGCCACGCCCCTTATTGACATTCTCCGAAGGAAGCCTGCCTTCAAACCATAGTATTCTTACACACTTTTTTCTTGGTTTACTTGGTGTGCATTATCTCTGCTGTGGCATTTACACACGCACACCCATGCCCTTGATCTTTAAATGCCACGCCATCGCATGATATCATTAAGGATGACAGGAGGATACTGTGTCATGATGTGTGTGAATGCGTGTTAGCGGGCATTTTGCATGTGTTCTAGTGCAGCAAAGAGACTTCTAGAAGGCTAGAATGCTAAATGGCAGCAGTATAGCTATGAACTGGAGGATCTTTAGAATAGATTTTTCCGGTTGCTCGTGGACGTGTGGGCTTTTAAGGGTGGGTGTGTTGGAGCTGAGGCAGGGCAGACTTCTCCCCCCTGGAGATTTTGTTTGAAGTAAACAGCCTCTATTGAGGAGTATCGACACAGCACACTCATTTGTAATCAATTATTTAATCAGTCGTCCCTGAGTTATATAATAATACATTTTACCATGACATTTCCGGTAGTTCCACGCCTCCTGCGTTGTAGGAAAATGTTGAATTGAGTTTGGTGTGGAAGAACATGGGTGGGTACTAAAACATAAGGTGTCCACACTAGGGCTGCAGCTAACGATTATTTTTCTATCGATTAATCTATAGATTATTTTTTCGATTAATCGGTTAATCTATAGATTATTTTTTCGATTAATCTATAGATTGTTTTTCCTTTTACCGATTATTTTTTTTATTTAAAATGAAGAGGAAAAAATAAATGTAGGCCAGTTTTTTCAAAAGGCATGGCTTTTATTTACAAAAAAAAAAGTATGGCCACTCAGTCAACATTGACAACAACATGACAAAATATTCTGTAACAATGTAAACATTTAAAACTTTTAACATTTAACAAAATTAAAAGTAGCTTATTTGCTTTTTAATGTGCAAATGTAAAAGTAAACATCCAGTGCAAATCTTAATATTCTGCAATAGTATAAGCATTTCAAAAGTAAAAGTATTGCTTATTTTGCTTTAAAATGTGCAAAAATAAAGATAAACATCCAATACAAAAAAGTGCAAAACGGAAATATTCTGTAACAAGTGTAAACATTTCAACAAAAGTAAAAGTATTGCTTATTTGCTAAAATGTGCAAAAATAAAGCTAAACATCCAATACAAAAAAGTGTAGTGTAAACATTTCAACAAAAGTAAAAGTATTGCTTATTTTGCTTAATAACACAACAATGATAGTATGATTAAAGTGAAAGTTAATTGTTGGTTTGTACATAGTATATGTAACTGTTAATGTTGTAAAAGGTATTTGCACAACTAATTAACGTTAGCGTTTGTGACACGTCTTGTGCCGTGGGGTTCTTTCAGGACCGACAGACTGAACGCCAGACGGCTTTGCCAGGTTTACAATCTTTTAATTTTACACAAAGTCTTTTCTCTTCCAACTCTTTTCTCTCCTCGCTTTTCGGCTCCTCTTCCTCGCTCGCTCGGATCGCGCACCTGGACACGATTGCGGCGTCGCTCCTGGCGCGCCCCGCCTCGCAGCTCGCTCGCCGCCGCCGCCTCTCCACAGCGTTAAAGAGGAGCGTGTCTTTGTAAACACTGAACAGGCACGCCAAACGCACCTCTCAGGGCGAAACGGTGCTTTAGTTTATGAATTTACAACGCAGATACAAATGACACATTCATGTTTTTGTGTAATAATGACAACGTATACGCACGCGGACGATTTACTTGGTGATGGCAAGAACGCTGTCGGTTTTCTTTTCAAATGTTCGTTCATAGCCGTTGGGCTGCTATGATAGGCCATTTCCGCTCGACACAGTGTGCATACAACAACGTTATTAGGCCGTTTATTGAAATACTCCCACACTTTTGACGACTTTTGGCGTGCTTTTTTCCCCTCGCTCGCACCGTCTGCTTTGCGCTCCGCCATGACAGTAGTGTGACGTAAATATGCGACGCGCCGACGCACAAAAACGGCGTCGACGTATTTACGTAACCGATGACGTCGACTACGTCGACGCGTCGTTTCAGCCTTAGTCCACACCACATACTGAACAATCTAATGATACGGGGAGCCACTTTGATTTTATTATGTATTTTTTTAATTTGTTAAAAATGCTTAAAAAATGGTTGTAACTGTTTTAACCAACGCTCGTACCTAAAGATGTAACGGTAAACAGTATAATAATAAACTGCGGTATAGTTCGTAATTCTGTTTACATTTTTAACTAACGAAAAACTGTAAATTTTTTTAGGCAACATGGCTTACTTTCTGTAAACGAAAGCGGCAGCGACACAGATTTAGTTGTGGAGATGTTCCCCCTCGCTTCTACTTCTGTGGAGTCTCGGAGTGCGTTTAAGAGCGCACTGCTGTTATTAGATGACGACAACTGTGGACAGTATTGGAAACAGACTGATTGATTGATTGATTTAAACTTTTATGAGTAGATTGCACAGTAGAGTACATATTCCGTTCAATTGACCACTATATGGTAACAACCGAATACGTTTTTCAACTTGTTTAAGTCGGGGTCCACGTTAATCAACTCATGGTACAAATTTATACTATCAGCATAATACAGTCATCACACAAGTAGGGCTGGGCGATATGGCCTTTTTTTAATATCTCTATATTTTTTAGGCCATATCGCGATACACGATATATATCTGGATATTTTGGCTTAGCCTTGAATGAACACTTGATGCATATAATCACAGCAGTATGATGATTCTATGTGTCTACATTAAAACATTCTTCTTCATACTGCATTAATATATGCTACTTTTAAACTTTCATGCAGAGAGGGAAATCACAACTAAGTCAATTTAGCAAAAGTGTATTTATTAAACAGTTATTAAGCAGTGGCACAAACATTCATGTCATTTCAAAACAGAAAGTGCAAGATTGTCAGAGACATTTTAAAATAAGCTATTAGTGCACTTTTGTGCATGATGTCTCTAAGATGACATATCAAAACAACACTAAGTTAAAGTGCACTTTTTGTACAGAACGCCAGTTTAAAACAAATAAAGTGCACTTTTGTGCATGATGTCACACAAGATATTTCAATAAATGTCAAGTAAAAATGAGCTGCATAATAGAAAATCAAATAGTGTATGTCCTTCGCTATGTGGTAGGTTCCTGTGGACGTTATCTCCTGTTGTTGACTATTTTTTTCATACGGTGTTGATCTGGAAATGTTTGCCTCGGCATTTTAATGGTGTGGCACCAAACGGAGATGTTGACATGCGGAGTAAGCACTCTTTATTCTCTAGCAGGGGACTTTTCAAATGATGCTACATATTAGCAGTAATGATACTTTTTGTAGCAACACTTTTGCCCCACACTTGACAAATTACGGTTGTCTGTTCGACATATTCCCACTTGAAGCCAAACCACCGCCAGACGATGGACCCCCTGTTGTTTTTCTTGGGAATTAATTCTTCCTTCATTTGTTACCAGATTCGCACCTTCTTTCTCTCGTGTTACCACTCGCACTACAGCTAACGTTACCCATGCTGCTACCTCTGTGCTCCGCGAGGGCGTATACGTATGTGACGTATGACGTGACAGTATGTGACGTATGTAAGAAGTGCGCTTGCTGTCTGTGAGAAGGAGACACAAGAAGGAGTGGGAAGAGCCTGTAGTGTAATGCCATCAGCTAAAAGCAACTGCGTGAGAACGTATATTCGAATATCACGATATAGTCATTTTCTATATCGCACAGAGACAAACCCGCGATATATCGAGTATATCGATATATCGCCCAGCCCTACATCAGAGTATATACATTGAATTATTTACAATCCGGGGGGTGGGATGTGGGGGGGTTAGGTTGGGTTGATAACAGCATATTTCAGTCATCAACAATTATATCATCTGAGAAATGGACATTGAAACAGTGTAGGTCTGACTTGGTAGGATATGTACAGCGAGCAGAGAACATAGTGAGCTCAGAGAGCATAAGAACAAGTATATACATTTGATTATTTACATTTGATTATTTATCATCCGGGGAGGTGGGATGTGGTGGGGGAAGGGGGTTAGGCTAGGGTTGTAGCTGCCTGGAGGTGTTCTTTTAGAGCGGTTTTGAAGGAGGATAGAGATGTACTTCCTTTTACACCTGTTGGGAGTACATTCTACATTGATGTGGCATAGAAGGAGAATGAGTTAAGACCTTTGTTAGATCGGAATCTGGGTTTACCGTGGTTTGTGGAGCTCCCCCTGGTGTTGTGGTTATGGCGGTCATTTACGTTCTGGACACGTAGAGAACCTTGCCTCAACTTGTTTATAAAGTCTTGCCGTTTGTTTACTGGGATGGTCACTCGTCCTTCATTTGACTGCTAACTTTGTCAGTGTTCCAATAACATCAATACGAGCTAAAATGTTTTGTCATCTCATCGAATTGAATGCAGCGTGTGTTGTCAGTGAGGCAAAACACTGTATTAGATGTGAGAGGTATCACTCTTGTTTATTTGTGTTAGCCAAGCTGTTGCACTTAACCACTTGGTGTTGGTAGAGAAGAACAAAGCTTGTTTATTAGACTTTTATCTTTTTTCGCCAAACTGCTTTGTGTTTTATATTGATATTAAAAAAGCTGTGTTTTTTTTTTTACATTACTTGTGTTTTTTTTTCATTTGACAAAGTTATTACTTTATAAAACATTCAGGTGACACAGCATTATGTTAATGTTTAATGGTGTATAGTTAATTCCTATATGACAAATGCATGCTCAAACCAATACAGCATGCACATGTACACACATTAGTACATGTAAATGTACATAACCCAAAAAAACCTATCTCTATGAAAATGTAAACATCGAGATAAAGGCATCATGAAGTGAGAAAAGCTGACACATTTATACTATTAATGAACAAAAACACGAATATTTGTGTTTATAGATAATGATAGCCTTTTTATTAGACATGACAAATTACATGATGGCGTTGCGTTCACACCCCAACAATGTTCTACAAAACAGAATGAATAATCGTGATTTCAATACTGATAAAAATATTGGTAAGTATTGTTAAGTAAACAAACAACAAACAAAAAAAACAAGTGAATTATGCATGATTGTCTGATTAGTTTTCAACCACTGTTTCAGTGCAGTTTTAAATGTTAAATAGGTGTCACAGTTTCTGACATGGGCTGGCGGCCTGTTCCATGACTGTATGCCTCTGATAGACCCCACCATTTGGCCAAATTTAGTCCTGCGCCTATTATACTGTATGTTGGAATAATTATTTGAAAGTTATCACAAAAGAAACGTTGTATTACATTATGTTCCTGATAAGAAGATGAAGGCTGTCTTTCGAGGCCTAACAAGAGGAAGAAGGCTCGTGAAACTCCACTGTGATTTCAACACGGACAGATGGCAGGATCTGCTCAACTTCCAGAGGAACTCTCTTTGAAGTGTTAAACGAACTCTCTTTGAAGTATTTCACAAACTCTCTTCCAACTATTTGGTAACCGAGGTCAACGCTATTTACGACCCGCTGCCCTCTTGAAGTCGCTGTGGTCAGGAGACGGGAGGGGTTATCCATTGTCCTCCAACACCTGCCCCAGCTGGATCCAGGAAGAGCCCAAGCCCGAGAAATCCTCTTCTTGGTCTTCAATGTGACCGAAAACAATGACTGTTTTACATACTTCCCATTCCTGCTGAGACATGTGTTGGTGCGTGAACATTGAACATCTAAATAAAAGAGGAGACGAAAACCTTCTTGGTCAGAGCGTGATGCAGGACTGTACAGAGAGTGCAGTGGCCATGTCTCTCCTCAATATTGAGTCCAAATTGAATTCTGTCTCTGTTTGATTCCTTGCCTTTTGTCTTGTTTAATAGATGTCCTCAGTGTTTGAACGTGACACTGTACATGACATGTTTTAATGGATTTACACAGTCCCAACACATTTCAATTACTGGCCTACATCAGGGGGATAAAGACTGAACAAAAAAATGTTCAGGTACTTCCCCAAGATGTAAAAAGGTTCAACGTCAGGGCCCTTTGACTTCACAAATAGTCATAAATTCTGAGGGACACACTCCCAGAAACCGACTTTATTGCATGCATTTGCCATGTCTCCTAGCACTTCTAACAATCCGTCCCGCTGTCTTTGTCTGTACGGAATTCAGATACGTGAACACTCTGCTGAAGCTGGTTCCTCCGGTGCTGGCTCTTCAGGGTCAGCTACGAGAGGCCGTCCAGAACGGGGACATGGAGACGTGTCACGGTATCTGCCGTATCGCCGTCACGCTGGGAGAGAACCACTCCAGGTACCAAAAACAAGAATGCATCGTATTATGTCTACTAGCGTCGCTGAACACAAGGCATAAAAAAGAATGACTGTGCATGTGAGCTGTGTGCTTGGTATTTTTGTGTATTTTAATCTATTTATCTGTTCTTATGTTTTTTATGTGTCATTATGAATTTGCACTAAATTAGTTTGCTTGCAATTTCGTTGTACAATGACAATAAAGATATATTCTATTTTATTCTCTTGGGATAGAATTGAAGTAAAAGATGAAATGGCCCTGTCACATGTTCTCCTTCTCCTGCCTCTTCTGCCTCTTACCGCAATCTTTTTAGGACTCTTCTGGAGCAGGTGGACCACTGGCAGAGCGTCCTGGCTCTAGTCAACATGATCATGTTTTGCACAGGCATCCCCGGCCACTATCCAGTCAATGAGACCACCAGCTCCCTCACGCTCACCTTTTGGTATACACTCCAGGTAAGGGAGGTTTCATATTACCCATCTTTAACTAAAAAGTTTACTCAAGGTTGTTTTCGAGATATGGACATTGAACTTGGTTATTTATTTGCTCCTTCCTCAGGATGAAATCATGTCATTTGAGTCGGACAAGCAAGCGGTGTATCTCCAAGTCTACAGGCCGGTGTATTTCCAGCTGGTGGACGTCCTGCTCCACAAAGCACAATTCCCCTCCGACCAAGAGTACGAGTCCTGGTCGTCGGATGAAAAAGAGCAGTTCCGCATCTACAGGTTGGCATTCTAAGATCTCAAGTTTTTCCTTGAAAAGACTCACGAAGCCGCGCCTAAAATAGACTTCACGTCTCTCCTCCAGGGTGGATATCTCCGACACACTCATGTACGTGTACGAGATGCTGGGTGCCGAGCTGCTGAGTAATCTGTATGACAAACTGGGACGACTGTTGACTAACACGGAGCAGCCCACGTCGTGGCAGGTGGGTGGGACGTGCATGCACTTGAGGCCGAACAGATGACCGCTCATATAAATGTGTCACATAAACAAATTGTCTGTGAGGTCATTTTCACACTGAATTGATTGCGTCAAGACAACACGCTCAAATCACATTAAACCTAAGCTTAAAGGTTATTTACTATTTTCACCAATTTTGGATAAGTATCAGAGTTCCCATGATAGTGTATTAGAAGTAGAGATATCCGATAATAGCTTTTTTGCCGATATCCGATATTCCGATATTGTCCAACTCTTAATTACCGATTCCGATATCAACCGATACCGATATATACAGTCGTGGAATTAACACATTATTATGCCTCATTTTGTTATCAATCAATCAATCAATGTTTATTTATATAGCCCTAAATCACAAGTGTCTCAAAGGGCTGCACAAGCCACAACGACATCCTCGGTACAAAGCCCACATAAGGGCAAGGAAAAACTCACCCCAGTGGGACGTCGATGTGAATGACTATGAGAAACCTTGGAGAGGACCGCATATGTGGGTAACCCCCCCCCCCCTCTAGGGGAGACCGAATGCAATGGATGTCGAGTGGGTCTGACATAATATTGTGAGAGTCCTGTCCATAGTGGATCTAACATAATAGTAAGAGTCCAGTCCATAGTGGATCTAACATAATAGTGTGAGAGTCCAGTCCATAGTGGATCTAACATAATAGTGTGAGAGTCCAGTCCATAGTGGATCTAACATAATATTGTGAGAGTCCAGTCCATAGTGGATCTAACATAATAGTGTGAGAGTCCTGTCCATAGTGGATCTAACATAATAGTAAGAGTCCAGTCCATAGTGGATCTAACATAATATTCAATCAATCAATCAATCAATGTTTATTTATATAGCCCTAAATCACAAGTTGTGAGAGTCCAGTCCATAGTGGATCCAACATAATAGTAAGAGTCCAGTCCATAGTGGGGCCAGCAGGACACCATCCCGAGCGGAGACGGGTCAGCAGCGCAGAGATGTTCCCAGCCGATGCACAGGCGAGCGGTCCACCCCGGGTCCCGACTCTGGACAGCCAGCACTTCATCCATGGCCACCGGACCTGTGCCCCCCCCCCCCCCCCTCCACAAGGAAGAGGGGAGCAGAGGAGAAAAGAAAAGAAACGGCAGATCAACTGGTCTAAAAGGGGGGTCTATTTAAAGGCTAGAGTATACAAATGAGTTTTAAGATGGGACTTATAACAATGTAACAAGGTTTTCCAAAATAAATCAACTCAAGTTATGGAAAAAAATGCCAACATGGCACTGCCATATAGTATATTATGGAAGTCACAAAGTGCATTATTTTTTTTTTCATGCCTCAAAACAGCAGCTTGGAATTTGGGACATGCTCTCCCTGAGAGAGCATGAGGAGGTTGAGGTGGGCGGGGTTGGGGCAGGGGGCGGTGTTGAGGTGGGGGGGTAGATGGTAGCAGGGGGTGTATATTGTAGCGTCCCGGAAGAGTTAGTGCTGCAAGGGGTTCTGGGTATTTGTTCTGTTGTGTTTATGTTGTGTTACGGTGCGGATGTTCTCCCGAAATGTGTTTTGTCATTCTTGTTTGGTGTGGGTTCACAGTGTGGCGCATATTTGTAACAGTGTTAAAGTTGTTTATACGGCCTCCCTCAGTGTGACCTGTATGGCTGTTGACCAAGTATAAAGGCATTCACTTGTGTGTGTGAAAAGCCATAGATATTATGTGATTGGGCCGGCATGCAAAGGCAGTGCCTTTAAGGTTTATTGGCGCTCTGTACTTCTCCCTACGTCCGTGTACACAGCGGCGTTTTAAAAAGTCATAAATTTTACTTTTTGAAACTGATGCCGATAATTTTGAAACCGATACCGATAATTTCCGATATTTAATTTTAAAGCATTTATCGGCTAATAATATCAGCAGTCCGAAATTATCGGACATCTCTACATATTACTGTTAAAACAATATTTTTGAGGCATTGTGGCTGTTAAAAGTACATTAAATGTTAAATCCTCCTGTTCTTTGTTCCTCCAGCACACGGAAGCGTTGCTGTATGGCTTCCAGTCCATAGCCGAGACGATAGACGTCAACTACTCTGACGTTATTCCGGGCCTCATAGGTATCATCCCCAGAATCAGCATCAACAACGTTCAGCTGGCGGACACCGTGATGTTCACTATAGGTGAGACAGTGTGCAAGCAAGTGTATTGTTTTCCAGTCGTAGTACAAAACAGTCCCTCAGTCATCACTGCCAATCCTCCCACCCACCAGGTGCTCTGGCTGAGTGGTTGGCGGACCACCCGGTGATGCTCAGCAGTGTTCTGCCCCTCGTGCTGCAAGCTCTCGGCAACCCGGACCTTTCTATTTCCTCCGTTTCGACGCTGAAGAAGATCTGCAGGGAATGCAAATGTGACCTGCCACCTTACGCAACCAACATAGTCGCCGTGTCTCAGGTAGACCTGCTGACAACAAGCACAACTTGGCAAAGGTTCTCTGTGCTTTCTGGTCAAAACTTTTCATTAATATTATTATATTTATTTTTTTCCCCCCAGGAGGTTCTTATAAAGCAGATTCACAAGGTTAGTTTGTCTTCACTTGTTTGTAATGTTCTGTGCAAAAGTGATTATACAACATAGCATAGTTCATCCTTACTATAATATATATCACATATTATAATGTATTATTGTCTTTCCTCATTGGTGTAAGTCAAGCTATGCTCAGGATGTTTGTTGTTGCTGTGATGTTCAATCATTCAATATTCTTCTTTATTTTTTGTGTATAGAATATTCCCTGAACACAGTCTGTAAACAAAACCCACCTCATTTATAAACTATTTGCCCTGTTGAACATAGTAAGAAATATGAATATTCTTTTCCAGGGTCAAACCGCTGCCATTGTAAAACATTTAACAGTTTTGAACATTCCCATCAGTTTTACAAGTGTAAAAATAATCGTAAGCATTGTTAATATGAAAAAAAAACCACAATCTCATGACAAAGGCTATTTACATAGCAGATGTAGCTCACACGTTTGTTCTTTTTTGACATTACCCTTGCAAGTGTAGGGAGAAATTAACCACTGTGATATTCTTATTTTTTTGAAGTAACAATTACCGTATTTTCCGCACTATTAGCCGCACCTAAAAACCACAAATTTTCTCAAAAGCTGACAGTGTGGCTTATAACCCGGTGCGCTTTATATATGGATTAATATTAAGATTCATTTTCATAAAGTTTAGGTCTCGCAACTACGGTAAACAGCCGCCATCTTTTTTCCCCGTAGAAGAGGAAGCGCTTCTTCTTCTACGGTAAGCAACCGCCAAGGTAAGCACCCGCCCCCATAGAAGAGGAAGCGCTTCTTCTTCTACTGTAAGCAACCACCCTCCCCCATAGAAGAAGAAGCGCGCGGATATTACGTTTCATTTCATTTGTGTGTTTACATCTGTAAAGACCACAAAATGGCTCCTATTAAGAGACACACGTACAACGCAGAATTCAAACTCAAGGCAATAAGTCACGCAGTAGAACACGGAAATAGAGCAGCAAGGTAGAGGAAGCAACAAGATGACCTGCGCCACTAAGACAGGGAGACAGCGCCGGACGACATACGCCAACATCTTCCAGTGGATTGTAAATGCCTGGGCGGATATATCGGTCTCAACTGTGGTCCGAGCTTTCCGGAAGGCAGGATTCATGGAACTGCTGGAAAAACAACAGCAACATTGACTCTAATGACTTCGACGAGACGGAGCCGGCCATTTTGGATGCCGTATTCGCCCAACTTTTTAATTCAGACACTGAAGAAGAATTTGAGGGATTTATGGATGAGGAATAATTTCAGAAAGTGAGCTTTAAATGTTTATTTTGTGTGTTGTGTGACATTAACGTTCGAGCAACGTTGAGTTATTGATGTTGCTATTGCTCTGCAGTAATTTGAGTGTTACTATTTTTGTGATTGCACATTTGCACATTACATTTTGGGGGTGAACAGAGTTGTTAGAACGCTGGTTTGTAATATATTATTAAAGTTTGACTGACCTATCTGACTGTTTTTTTGACATTCCCTTTAGCGCAGCGTAGGCGCGGCTTATAAACCGGGGCGGCTTATAGGTGAACAAAGTTTTGAAATATGCCATTCATTGAAGGTGCGGCTAATAACCCGGGGCGGCTTATAGTGCGGAAAATACGGTATACAGCTATAGGGAGTAAACACATACATATAATAAGAAGACATGTACATGCAATGCAACAAAAAACTAAATTGTTCTTCTGATTTTTATTTTTATTTTTCCTCCTTTTTCTTCTTTTGTTTGTCCTATTGTTCTTCTTCCTGTTCTTCTTTTCGTGGTTTTTATCTTCCTCTTCCTTTCATGTTCTTCTTTTGCTTCCTCTTGTTATTGGTCTTCTTGTTCTTCTCATTGTTCTTCTTCTTTTGCTTCTTGTTCTTATTTTGCTGATGCTTCTTTTTCCTCTTGTTCTTCCTGTTCTTCTTCTTCCTGTTTTTCTTTTTCCTTCCTGCTGTTCTTTTTCTACTTCTTGCTGTTCGTCTTTCTGTGTTTCATTTTCTTGGGCTTTTTTTTTCCCGTCTTCTTCTTTTTGGTCTTTTTGTTTTTCTCCTTGTTGATGTTGTTCTTCTTCTCTTGCTTCCTTTTATTGTACATGTTCTTCTCTTGGTTCTCTTTTTGCTTATTCTTCTTTTTCTTTTGTTCTTGTTTTTTGTTCTTCTTCTTGGTTTTCTTACTTTCCTTCTTTTAGTTTTTGTTCCCTTCTTTTGCTTCTTTTTCTTCTTTTGCTTTTTTTTTCAGTCTTATTGTTATTTTGCTTCTTTGATTGATTGATTGATTGATTGATTGAATTATTTATTTCAAACCTGCACAGTACAACAACACACTTTTTTTTTTTTAAACATTTTGGCAGGGGCATTTATGCAAGGCTTGAAAAGGGGTTGGATGAAGCAGATGCTTATAATATTCCAACCCCTCTCACTCATTCCACATTTAACATAAACAATATAATACAAGAACAATACTATACGAACAAAAACAAGAAAAGCTCCTGTACACTAACAATACAATAATACCACTGTTACTATGAGACAAGACAAGACGAGACAAAACACACACACACACACACACACACACACACACACACACACACACACACACACACACACACACATACACACACAGGCCCAAACACTCTCTAACCATACACCTCTCTCCCATCGCTCTGTGCTGAGGGCATCACTCTCTTCTTTTTCTTGTCATCGTTCTTCATGTATTGTCCTTGTTTTTCTTATTGTGCTTCTTGTTGTTCTTCTTCTCATGTCTGTTTTTTGGGGGGGAAATGTTGCAAAAATGCCCCTAAAAACACATTTATTGGTCAATGCTTTCTGAACTGGTGTCCTGCTCATGGATTCTGATTGTGTACTATTAAAAAGTGGGTGTGGCATTGTCCATATATGGCAGCATCAGGATGTTTTTATCACTATACGTGTACATAAATCTTCTGTCTCCCGCGACAGACGAGTCAGTGCATGTGGCTGATGCAGGCGCTGGGCTTCCTGCTCTCGGCGCTGCCCGTGGAGGACATCCTTCGAAACCTTCACTCTCTCATCACCCCTTACATCCAGCAACTGGAGAAATTAGCGGAGGAGACGGTGCGTGTAGCGACACACAAACACATGCACACATTAACACCCGAGCATGAACAGTTGCCCCCGTGTCTGCGTGGCGTCCCTGCAGTGGAGCATTGTCTTTGTGTGCTTTTGACCCTGTGCTATAGGCTAGTGGCTCAAAAGGACACACAGAGCATGGAGTTTGATATATTGTCTGACACAGCCTATATTTGCGGACCTGAGTGGCAAAATGTCTCTTCATTATGGGTCCTGTTTCTGTTCCCAGCCTACACACACACACTACTTCATCCATCCAATTCCTTGCAGCCTCCCTCATTGTTTTCTCGTCTTGCATTTGCTTTATCAGCATCACATCAGACGAGCCAGTCCGATCAGATGCCTGTAGATAGCTGCACAAATAGCGGCTCCTAGTGGCTCTTAACCTCGTGGTCACGTTGCAGTTAACAAACAGGCCAGGCGCAGATAAATGATTGGAGTCTGGTGGGGATTGTGAAGCGGGGGTTTGGCCGTTGAAGCTTGTGGAGCGTTGCGCGTCATATTCCAGTCTTCTTGTCACCATGGAAACAGTGTGGAACCCTAATTACCTGAATGGGGCGTGGCAACATGCATGTCAATAAGGGAGAAAAGGCTGCAAACCAGTGATCCAACTATTGATAATAGTAATAGGAGCTTTAAGTTATATATTGTCCTTGTTGTTGTTAAAAAGCTTCATGCTCGTGAGTACATATTGTAGATTTATAATATTCCCACCTTAAATGTTGCTATGTTGTGAGGTATATTTGATAGATTCATAAAAGTAAAGCCAGGGTTGATGTGAAAGTATTCAAATTAGCAGGTATTCCATCATAAGCCTATCTACAGTTGCGATCAAAAGTTTACATACACTTGTAAAGATCATAATTTCATGGCTGTCTTGAGTTTCCAATCATTTCTACAACTCTTATTTTTTTGTGATAGAGTGATTGGAGCACATACTTGTTGGTCACAAAAAACTATTCATGAAGTTTGCTTCTTTTATGAATTTATTATGGGTCTACTGAAAATGTGAGCAAATGCGCTGGGTCAAAAGTATACATACAGCAATGTTAATATTTGCTTACATGTCCCTTGGCAAGTTTCACTGCACAAAGGCGCGTTTGGTAGCCATCCACAAGCTTCTGGCAAGCTACTGCTTGAATTTTTGATCACTCCTCTTGAAAAAAATTGGTGCCGTTCAGCTAAATTTGTTGGTTTTCTGACATGGACTTATTTCTTCAGCATTGTCCACCTGTTTAAATCAGGACTTTGGGAAGGCCATTCTAAAACCTTCATTCTAGCCTGATTTAGCCATTCCTTTACCACTTTTGACGTGTGTTTGGGGTCATTGTCCTGTTGGAACACCCAACTGCCCCCAAGATCCAACCTCCGGGCTGATGATTTTAAGGTTGTCCTGGAAAATTTGGAGGTAATCTTCCTTTTTCATTGTCCCATTTAAAGCACCTGTTCCATTGGCAGCAAAACGGGCCCAGAGTATATTACTACCACCACCATGCTTGACGGTAGGAATGGTGTTACTGGGATTAAAGGCCTCACCTTTTTTCCTCCAAACATATTGCTGGGTATTGTGGCCAAACAGCTCCATTTTTGTTTCATCTGACCACAGAACTTTCCTCCAGAAGGTCTTATCTTTGTCCATGTGATGTCCGATAAAACAACAATTGAGCTGTTTGGAAACTCAAGACAGCCATAACATTATCTTCTTTACAAGTGTATGTAAACTTTTGATCGCGACTGTAAAACCATAAGGGTTTATGCAATTTCTTCCAGCATGTGTGCTCATTTACTCAACCGCACCCAAACGACGACCTTATATTTGTACTGTCATACATATTTGTTTCAAATAAATAATAATCCTAAACTTAAACTGTACAAATGATCATATTTTATGTATTGTAATGAAAAGAATGACTAATCATTTATTCATTTATGTTGCGAAAGAGTTGATCAGTGTTGCTTTCTCACCTATCTTTATAATTCTTTTGCCTTCAAATCTTTTGCGGCTTTTGTCCCAGAATGCTCTAATTCTCCACTGTAAACATCAGCTTTACAGATGCCATGTCTAACTTGACTATGGCCCCCACTTTGTGACAACCCTTGATAATTAAAAGGAAGTGCCTATTAGAGGTGGAGTGTTGAATTATTCCAATGTGCAGCCTCCTGTAATAGGAGTTGCCTGGATTTCCTACTAAAAATTGACAAACATTCAAACCAGAAAATGTCGTACACAGGAAACAAATTGATGTATTAAAATGTGTGCAGAATCAATCCAAGCACATTTCTGTTTTACATTGCAATCAATGTGGAATTAACCGCAGATGTATGTGTGGCTGGGCACGCCCCTTTATAATAAATTCACAAATCATTTTGAAATTACCCATTTGCCTGACATCTGCACACTCTGCCCAATCAGAATTCAGTCGGAGTCAGTAGGAGGTGCTTCTTTTTCGTGTTTCCAGCCAACGAAAGAGAATTGAGATTTCGAGACCAGCACACAGGCTGAAATAAAAAAATAAATGGTCGGACATCATGAAGACGGTGTAGTAAAAAAAGTGGATGTTTATGGCCAAACCAGGCGAGGGGACCGAAGATAAAGTAGTGCTGCACCCAGTTAGGTAGTTGCTGCAATGATACGTAAAACCTTAGAAAAGGTGGGTGACTCTGATTACCCACAAGATAAATATAATTTGTTTAATTTACAACAAAATGTGTCCCTACAGGAGCCTGCCCACAGACAGATTAGTTTCATGTGAAAATTAGGTAATATTTAGTTTGCCAGCATATCAAAAAAGAGACAAGGGATTTTACTCTTGTTTGATTACTCAATTTATTATTATAACAAAGGAGAACTTCTTGCGGTAGCAGCCGTTCGTGACCATTCCACCACCGTCTCCGGTGCCATTTGTGCCTTGACCCCCAGAGGCTGCTGTCCGCCCGACTGGCCATGAAGCTGTGCTGGAGTCACAGGAACACATTGTGACAGCAATAGGTGGCAAAATGATCTCCTAGATAAATTAATAGACGTTGTCACAAATATTGTGCCCCCCTTTCCTTCGTGGAGAGGTGGGGCACAGATTCGGTGACCACAGATGAGGAGCTAGCTGTCCAAAGTCGGGACCCAGGGTGGATCACTCATCTGTGCATCAGTTGGGGACGTCTCTGCGCTGCTGACCTGTCTCCACTCAAGATTATCTCCTGCTGGCCCCACTATGGACTGGACTCTCACACTATTAACTAGATCCACTATGGACTGGACTCCCACTATTATGTTAGATCCACTATGGACTGGACTCCCACTATTATGTTAGATCCACTATGGACTGGACTCCCACTATTATGTTAGATCCACTATGGACTGGACTCCCACTATTATGTTAGATCCACTATGGACTGGACTCCCACTATTATGTTAGATCCACTATGGACTGGACTCTCACAATATTATGCTAGATCCACTATGGACTGGACTCTCACACTATTATGTTAGATCCACTATGGACTGGACTCCCACTATTATGTTAGATCCACTATGGACTGGACTCCCACTATTATGTTAGATCCACTATGGACTGGACTCTCACACTATTATGTTAGATCCACTATGGACTGGACTCCCACTATTATGTTGGATCCACTATGGACTGGACTCCCACTATTATGTTAGATCCACTATGGACTGGACTCCCACTATTATGTTAGATCCACTATGGACTGGACTCCCACTATTATGCTAGATCCACTATGGACTGGACTCCCACTATTATGTTGGATCCACTATGGACTGGACTCTCACACTATTAACTAGATCCACTATGGACTGGACTCTCACACTATTAACTACCGGTAGAGCCACTATGGACTGGACTCTCACAATATTATGCTAGATTTACTATGGACTGGACTCTCACAAGATTATGCTAGATCCACTATTAACTGGACTTTCACAATATTATGCTAGACCCACTCCACGTCCAATGCACCGGTCGCTGGCGGGCGGGGGTCCCCACATCTGCGGTCCCCTCCAAGATTTCTCATTGTCATTCCATTGGGTTGAGTTTTTTCTTGCCCTGATGTGGGATCTGAGCCGAGGATGTCGTTGTGGCTTGTTCAGCCCTTTGAGACACTCGTGATTTAGGGCTATAAAAGTAAACATTGATTGATTGATTGATTGATATTGATATTACAAAGCGTTAAATGCATTGGCCAAAAAGTGAATTTTGTCTCCTTACTTCGATCTTTTTACATTGTTGAAATCAAATCTAGCCAAAGTATCCACAGCCTGTAGAAATGTGACATTTCCACGTTCAGTTCACTCTTGATACTTCTCGACTTTGCAGTGGAAAAAGGTTTTTGTGTGCATGTCTAACACATAAAGCCCTTGACAACTCATTTGGGACTACAGTTGTCGGAGGCAGATATTTACATATATCCGAATTTAAGTGTTACTCTTTTATTTCATAATCATATTACAAAACAGCCAGTGTTTTTCTTCCAATTGTGGTCTTTTGGTTGTCTGCAAAAACTGTGTGCTTAATCTTGAATCTTCTGATGTAAGAAAGAGAGATACTCCTTTCTCTTATCTTTTCTTATTCCCAGGTGCGGAGGACAATGGGCATGTGTTTTGGCTGGAGGGACATGTCTGCGAGGGGGGGAGAGAGAGAGACTTAAGAGGGGAGAGGGTTTTTCGGGGGGGGCAGACCATCTTGGCGGCGCGATTGAATGTTCTATGCTGGATTGGTCTCAATGTATATGCAAAGCTTTGCAAATATATTACAAAATACCTATTCTGTCTCTGGTGGTTTTTCTACTCAGCTTTAAGTGTCGTAAAGAGCTTGGGAGCGACTTGTGACTTGAATTCCCTGGGAGGAACAACTGGTCCAAACGCAACACAGTCTATTGGAGTGAAGACCACAGTCTATATTGAATCAATTCTAACATGCTTTTCTTTTGTCATTTCAGCCTAATCCGTCCAATAAATTAGCTATCATCCACATCTTGGGGCTCCTTTCCAACTTGTTCACTACGCTGGACATCAGCAAGCAGGATGACCAATCAGCAGATGGCTCCGCCGTTCCTGTGAAAACAGCACCTCCTCCACCTGGACCCAACCCAGTCAGTGGCCACAATCATTATGATTACGAATGATATTAGTGAGCATCTCTGCTTATAGCCTATGTGTCAAAGTCAAGGCCCGTGGGCCAGATCCAGCCCGCGAATGAATGATCTATCGAACCCGGGAAGATATTTGATTAGTATTAGAACCGGCCCGCAGGCCACAGCCGCATGCTGCTGTTTTGCATGCACCAATACTCCATCAGTGTTGGCGCTAAGAATTTTCAAAATGGGGTCCCAGGGACCCCATCAAGTCATAAAAAATTAGGTCCCACAGTAAATTTTTGGGGTCCCACTTTTTTGTAACCATTTTGAAAAGAAATGATAAATGTATGCATTATGGGGCGGCATGGCGTAGTGGGTAGAGCAACCGTGCCAAAAACCTGAGGGTTGCAGGTTCGCTCCCCGCCTCTTACCATCCAAAAATCGCTGCCGTTGTGTCCGTGGGCGGGACACTTCACCCTTTGCCCCCGGTGCCACTCACACCGGTGAATTGAATGATGAATGATAGGTGGTGGTCGGAGGGGCTGTTGGCGCAAATTGCAGCCACGCTTCCGTCAGTCTACCCCAGGGCAGCTGTGGCTATGAAAGTAGCTTACCACCACCAGGTGTGAATGATTGATGGGTTCTACATGTAAAGCGACTTTGGGTACTTAGAAAAGCGCTATATAAATCCCAGGTATTATTATTATTATTATTATTATTATCCTGTTATATCTCACCTATAGTGTTTTGACTTAATTCATAAAAAAGAAATACAAACGAAAACAATTTATATGCATGTGTAAATGTATTCAGTTATAAATATTCATTCACTTTCTTCTTTCCTTCATGGATCTAAACTTTACCGCTGCCGGTATTTTTTAAAATATTTTTATTGTAATTTCTCAGAATGTGTTTGTTCTATTTTTGGCCAAAGTAAGATAAAGAAAACAATCTGAAGTTGTCTTTATTTTTTAGTTTTAATGCCATTATTTTAATAGCCCGGCCCGCGTGTGCACACATTTTCCTCCATGCGGCCCCTGACTTAACATGAGTTTGACTCCCCTGGCTTATAGTGTGTATGCCTAATGCTGCTTCCTGTTGATGCGTCTACCTTCCCCCGCAGGTTGTGGTGGTTTTGCAGCAAGTGTTTGCCCTCATACAGAAGGTCCTCAGCAAGTGGTTGAATGACTCGCAGGTCGTCGAGGTGCGTCGTTACAGGCCGCCGCTTTGTCTCCTCGCTCAGACGTTCCTTTCGCTAAATAGGAAGAGATGCCGTCTGTTAAACTGCTTTTACGTTGCCCCACCTCAGGCGGTGTGCGCCATCTTCGAGAAGTCAGTGAAGACGCTGCTGCACGATTTCGCCCCCATGGTGTCTCAACTCAGTGAGATGCTCGGACAGATGTACAGTACGATTCCTCAAGCTTCTGCCCTCGACCTCACGCGACAGGTACACAAACACACACAAATTTAGGATTACGGGGACAGCGTGGCGCAGTTGGGAGAGTGGCCGTGCCAGCAACCTGAGTGTTCCTGGTTCGATCCCCATCTTATACCAACCTCGTCACGTCCGTTGTGTCCTTGAGCAAGACACTTCACCCTTGCTCCTGATGGGTGGTGGTTAGGGCCTTGCATGGCAGCTCCCGCCATCAATGTGTGAATGTGTGTGTGAATGGGTGAATGTGGAAATAGTGTCAAAGTGCTTTGAGTACCTTGAAGTTAGAAAAGTGCTATACAAGTATAACCCATTTATTATTTTTGGCAAACCATATTTATCATAGACTACCGTATTTTCCAGACCGTAGGGCGCAGCGGATTATAAGGCATACTGCCGATGAGCTTGGTCTAGTCAGGTCTATTTTCATACAAAAGGCGCATTAAAGGTATCTTTTTTTCTTTTCTTTTTTTCTTAATGTAAAAGACTTCCTTGTGGTCTACATAACAAGTGATGGTGGTTCTTTGCTCAAAATGTTGCATGGATGATGTTTTACAGATCATCTTCAAGCTACTTTCTGACAGTCGCTTCAGGATGCGCCGTTTTGTGGGCTGTCTTATTTACGTGGCTCACCTTCGACAGCGTCTTCTCCCCGTCATCTTTGTTGTAGCGGTGTAGCGTGCAAGGACGGGAGTGGAAGAAGTGTCAAAAGATGGAGCTAACTGTTTTAA
Organism: Nerophis lumbriciformis; assembly: GCF_033978685.3. Classification (NCBI taxonomy): domain Eukaryota; kingdom Metazoa; phylum Chordata; class Actinopteri; order Syngnathiformes; family Syngnathidae; genus Nerophis; species Nerophis lumbriciformis. The sequence goes on from NC_084565.2 coordinate 37,293,473, forward strand.
TGACATTCAGACTTTACTTCAATCAATAACGAAGCAGCATCTCCTCATCCGTGGCTCACTAGTGCAACAACAACGTCGGAAATGTGTCCCGTGAAAAACCGTCCGACCGTAACTCTCTAATAACTAAAGTTCCTTGGGTGAATAATGTGAACTCACTACACCGGTATGTTTTAGCGCTTTCATGGCGACTTTACTGACATATATAAGTAAGAACTTTACACTACTTTATATTAGAAATGGCAACAGCGGAGGAGGAATGTTCCATAACAAGAAGATAGAGAAAAAGAAGAAGCTTATCGACTATGGTGGACTACAAATGTTCAGAACTTATGCAGATCCCAAAATACAGATCAGCAGGTACCAGAAGGTAAGAAAAGTTGCTTTTGCATAATATTGCGAAACAAAACGCCAGATAATGTCTTACCTTATATACACACCATAATAATACTCCTATGTTGAAGCACAGTACAATCCATCAAGCGGTGCAGCTTCATAGCTGACCAAAGTCGTACTAAAACATTTTGATAGATTTTTGAGCGCCGGGTGTAATGTTCCATATTTTTAATGGAACATATAACATTTCGGTATTGTTTACTTGAGTCATATTGCAGTCTACTATATCTTATGTGTGACTGCCATCTACTGGTCACACTTATCATTTCACCGTGTATCAAATAAAATAGTTTCGAGGTCGGTATGCACTACCCAAATAATTCCGTACATTAGGCGCACCGGGTTATAAGGCGCACGCTCGAGTTTTGAGAAAATTAAAGGATTTTAAATGCGCCTTATAGTCTGAAAATACGGTAAATATTTGGTGAGAAATGCCAATACAGCACTTTGAAGTGGGTACACTGGGGCTATTTTTATTAATCACATGTTTTCTGATGTAATTCTTTGTTGTGAAAAGAAGTAAAGATATTGGGACTTGAGGCCAAAAATGGGTTGCCACGGCAACTGCTTATCACGTGTAAGGGAGCGAATTCAAGTAAAGGAATCCGAAGTTGAAAGTCAGATATTTATAGTGTCTTACAGTGCTCCTGCAGGTCTGACGTGCTGTCGCTGTGCGTTTCAGATGGTACATATCTTTGCCAGCCAGACGGACCACTTCCCACCCATCAAGTCTCTGTTTGAGCTTGTTACCTCGGTAACGTTGTCCATCTTCCAGCAAGGTAGGGAGGGCCGGGGTAATATGTAGTGGGACTGTAATACTGTGAAAAGCACCTCACGTCTGTGAATGTGTTGCATTTCATCTCACATGGTCCAATAATAGCACATTTGCCTAAAGTGAGACATGATTTCTTACTGTGACTGCACAGTGGGACTAATATGCTTCTATATTTGTTTGCTAGGAAAGTGCAAATGTAGCACTCTGCCCTTATAGTTGACCGTCAAATGTCCGTAGCCATTTGAGGTGGTCTTAATTGACTGGTCTATATAGTTTTATGTAAGAGATGCAACTATTATATTTTGTTGTCTTTGCTTGTTTTGTGTCAAGTGAATGAAATATACATTCAACCTGACACTGCACTGGCTACATTTGCACAATATAAGTAGCGGTTATACAGATTCCTCCTCCGCAAAGATGATAATGCTCGGTTTGGGAATTTAGTTCATTTGTTCCAGGGTCAAACTCTTACCAACATAAATCTAATTTGCATAAGAGATCAAGCCAATTCAGTCCTTAATTGCTAAGAGATGCATTGGCGGGGAATGTTATACATTATTACTGACTTTGCTGTATTCAACTGAGAAGCCAGGACACATGTTCGTTTGTCGCGTTGCTAGCGCTGTATCAGATTAATAAGTTTGTAGGTTGCGATACAGTCAGCAATCAGGTCAATGTATAAACCAGTGCAAAAATGAGTGAGGAGATGCCGACTGATGTGTTCGCTGGCAAATGTCACTCCGTAATAAATCCTGACTAAAACTATTACCAATATATATATATATAAACGTTTCTTTCTTGGACATTATTTCACAGGTCATGGCATAACGGTCTGATATGACATTACAGTACTTTCACTAGCATTTTTAAAAACGCTACTATTCTCTGTTTGAAAAGTACAGGTTCGCCATATTTATTTTTTTACAGGCATGACGGTGCGTCTGTCACGTCATGAGGAGCATGTTCGGCAGCGCACACTCACAGAGTACCGGTACTTACAAGCAGACACAGTGTGTAGACACAAAAGGGAGAATGGACGCATTTTGGCTTCAAAACTAACGATAAAGGTGAAGTTATAACATTGAAACGCCCTCAGGAAGAGGTGCTTTAAAACATGGCTAGCTAGTTAGCGGCTAAAAGTGTTTTAGCTACTTCTAAATCACTAATCCTTGCCTCCGTGGCGACAAATAAAGTAAGTTTCTTACAAGTATCATCCCTGCAGGACAAGGAATAGCTAAACATGCTTCACTACACACTAGCTCACCGCTGTTACAATGTAAACAAACGCCATGGGGGGATCTACACCTAACATCCACTGTAATGATACCAAGTACATAAGCGTATCTAGTCGATACTACTATGATTACATCTATATTTTTTATCGCCTCAAAATCTTTTTTCTTTTCTTTTTTAATTCATAAACTCAGGAGATGCGTCCCTATACACATGAGAACTTAAATTATGACCAATGTATGATCCTGTAACTACTTGGTATCGGATCGATACCCAAATTTGTGGTATCATCCAAAACTAATGTAAAGTATCAAATAACAGAAGAATAAGTGATTATTACATTTTAACAGAAGTGTAGATAGAACATATTGAAGCAGATATTAACAGTAAATGAACAAGTGGATTAATAATGAATTTTTACAGCTTGTCCTTTATAATGTTGACAAAATAATAGAATGATAAATGACACAATGTTACTGCATATGTCAGCAGACTAATTAGGAGTCTTTGTTAGCTTACTTACTACTAAAGACAAGTTGTCTAGTATGTTCACTATTTTATTTAAGGACTAAATTGTTGTTTGATTGCATTATGAAACATATGTTTAATGTACCCTAAGATTTTTTGTTAAAATAAAGCCAATAATGCCATTTTTTGTGGTCCCCTTTATATAAAAAAGTATATATATATATAGTTATATATTGTAGCCCGGAAGAGTTAGAACTGCAAGGGATTCTGGGTATTTGTTCTGTTGTGTTTATGTTGTGTTACGGTGCGGATGTTATCCCGAAATGTGTTTGTCATTCTTGTTTGGTGTGGGTTCACAGTGTGGCGCATATTTGTAACAGTGTTAAAGTTGTTTATACGGCCACTCTCAGTGTGACCTGTATGGCCGTTGATCAAGTATGTCTTGCAGTCACTTACGTGTGTCTGCAAAAGCCGCATACAACATGTGACTGGGCCGGCACGCTGTTTGTATGGTGAAAAAGCGGACACTAAAGGCAGTGCCATCACGGCACGCCCTTAATAATGTTGTTCTGGTGAAAATCGGGAGAAGTTTGGGAGAATGGTTGCCCCGGGAGATTTTCGGGAGGGGCACTGAAATTCGGAAGTCTCCCTGAAAAATCGTAAGGGTTGTCAAGTATGGGAAGGCGCTATATAAAATCCAAAGCATAGTTTGCATACACAGTGTTTCCCAGAGAACCTTTCTTCTGGGCAGACGTCTTGTGAAGCGTGCAAGGAAGGGAGTGCAAGAAGTGTCAAAAGATGGAGCTAACTGTTTTAATGACATTCACACTTTACTTCAATCAATAACGGAGCAGCATCTTCTCATTCGTGGCTCACTAGTGCAACAGCAACCCCGGTAATGTGTCCCGTGAAAGAACATCCGACCGGAACTCTCTAATAACTAAAGTTCCTTGGGTGAATAATGTAAACTCACTACACCGGTATGTTTTAGTGCTTTCATGGCGACTTTACTGACAGATATAAGTAAGAACTTTACACTACTTTATATTAGAAATGGCAACAGCGGACGATGAATGTCCCATAACAAAAAGATAGAGAAAAAGAAGAAGCTTATCAACTACGCTGTCGGCACGGACTATAAAGGCGGACTCGCGCAAATTTTCAGGACTTATGCAGATCCCAAATACAGATCAGCAGGTACCAGAAGGTAAAAAAAAGTTGCTTTTGCATAATATTGCAAAACAAAACGCCAGATAATATGTCTTAGCTTATACACACACCATAATAATACTCGTATGTTGAAGCACAGTACAATCCATCAAGCGGTGCAGCTTCATAGCTTACCAAAGTCGTACTAAAACATTTTGATAGATTTTTGAGCGCCGTGTGCAATGTTCTATATTTTCAATGGAACATATACAATTTTGGTGTTGTTTACTTGAGTCATATTGCAGTCTACACGTATCTCTTATGTGTGACTGCCATCTACTGGTCACACTTATCATTTCACCATGTACCAAATAAAATAGCTTCGAGGTCGGTAAGCACAACCAAAATGATTCCGTACATTAGGCGCACCGGGTTATAAGGCGCAATGTCGAGTTTTGAGAAAATGAAAGGATTTTAAGTGCGCCTTATAGTCCGAAAAATACGGTATACTCTTTCGCTGCGCACACACACTCTAACTCGAGCCTGTCTCATACGTTTTTGATTAGTTTATGGGAGTGCGTGTATAGCCACGAAACGTCTTATATCCAAACCACATCATTATCTCGGTAAAAGCCGATCTTGTATTGGATCTCATTGTGCAGGTGTGCCAGTGCTGTGTCCAGTCCCTGTATTATTTCAGTGTGGTCTGCATTTTTGGAAGCTGGGCCCCCCCCACAGGCCCAGAGAAGGACATTAATGAGATGAAGTCGTTCCTGTCCGTCTGTCCCGCTCGCTTCCCTTTCCGTTGCCTTCCCCGCTTTTTTAGTACTGTGGCTGCCTCACCTCCCCCGCCTCTTTGATTGAGTAAACGCTTCCCTTTTTGAGCAGGTGCCCTTCAATAAGACCGCATCGGTCCAGGTGTAGGGTCTACAGCACAGAGTCCAGCTGATTCAGATGGCTGTCACGCAGCGCAGCAGGCTGTGTGAATACGGCTGCAACCCGCCATGTTCAAGGACTACCAGAGCTGGGCGCTTCGTGGCAGCCCTCTGAATAAGCCCTGTATTCTCCCTAGCAGTGTGTGTGTATGTATGTGTGTGTGTGTGTGTGTGTGTGTGTGTGTGTGTGTGTGTGGAGGAAGGGCAAGAAGGTGGGGAATTGGGGTGCAGGAAACTTGTTTGGAGTGTGGGAAAAAGCTAAAGCTGGGCGCTCACTACAGATGTTTGTCCTTCCAACATCACTTCAGTCAATGTCAGGAATGTCCCACTGGATTCTCCAGTTGAATGTCTGTTTAATTGTCCATCTTTTCATTTTTTTTGTAATTGGTCTTATTTGAAAAAAAAGAAAAACAGTCCTGTGGTCTGTGTCCAGCAGCATAAGGGAGGTCGAGATATCTGAACCTTTCCTGACCTTTTGGCTGATTTCACACTGAGGGTTCATCTTTGAAGCAAAGGGGCCCGTCTCTGAATGGACCCTCGACATTTGTGGTGATGTTTTGGGTTATTTTTTGACGGGGGGGGCCGCAGGTAAGCGAGTTCATTCAGGGTCGGCGCCCACTTTCCTCCAAAGCGTAACAGTAACAGAGGTGCCTCCTGGGTTCCCACTCCAAACCCACTTTTCTTTATTAGGTTTCTTCTGTTTCTCTCGTTACTTCTTTCTTTGTTCTCGACAAACAGACCCATGTCTCTGTCTTCTGCCTCTTGTTTTGTGTTTTCTTTTGGTCCCTCCAAGAGTCTGCCAAAGCTTCACACGACCCCCCCACCCCCCAACCGCCTCCCACCACCCCCACTTTGTTCCTTACTCACATGTGAATTATTTTGAAATGAAATATTTTTGAGTTCTCTTTTATTTCCACATGACTGTTGAATCTGTTCCGTTGCTGTTTGTATATTATTCTTATTCTCTTTTGATTTGTTAAGTTTCATCTTTATTATATTTTAGGACCCAGGGATCATCCTGATATTGTTGATTCATTTATGCAACTCCAAGCTCAGGTGTGTTTTTGGTTACTTATTTCACTCACTTTGGGTTTTTCTCTCTTTTTCCTCTTTTCTCTCTCTCCCCTCTCGCTGTCCTCTTTCCTTCTCGTCTTCCTTAACCGACTTTAAAATGTCCCATCGTCATAGGTGAGGCTTTGGAATGACTTGCAATGGGAAACTCGTCGTGAGTCACCTTCACACAAATTGTGCATACTGTGGTCCATCAAACAGTAGATTTTACATGTGTTACATTTATGTACAGAGAACCCAGTGAAACAACGTTACATTCCAAGACCCTTATCAAATTGGAAACAAATTCCAGTACAGTCATCCCCTGTTTACCGCGATCATGTTCGTTCCCAATTTACTGCGATAAAGGAATTTTTGCAAAGTAGGATTCATATTTTTCAATCAATCAATCAATGTTTATTTATATAGCCCTAAATCACAAGTGTCTCAAAGGGCTGCACAAGCCACAACGACATCCTCGGTACAAAGCCCACATAAGGGCAAGGAAAAACTCACCCCAGTGGGACGTCGATGTGAATGACTATGAGAAACCTTGGAGAGGACCGCATATGTGGGTAACCCCCCCCTCTAGGGGAGACCGAATGCAATGGATGTCGAGTGGGTCTGACATAATATTGTGAGATTTTTAAACCAAATATTTTCATAGTTAGCATAAAAAAAGTTGATTCCTTGTAAATAATTTTTTTTGACTATATTAGAGCCCTCTAAACACGAAATTAGGCTCATATAGTCACCTTTACACTTGTTTCTTCCTTACAGGGGAACTGCACTTTTTTGGGAATTTTGCTTATCATTTACAATCCTTATGAGAGACCAGTAAACAAAAGTTTTTTGGTTTTTTTTGCATTCTAATTTGTAAAAATCGGCTCGTTTTAGGTGGCTAATAGTGCAGCTAATGGGAGCAATCTATTCTGCCTCTAAATTGCTTTAAAAATCCGTCCAAAAACCGCCAACAATACTTTTTCTAGTATTGACATGAGCCATAAGCTAGCTGAATCGCTTTTGAGTTTATAATGCACAACACAATGCGATAGAACAGCAGTCTGCACTGACTGAAAAACATGAACAATGAGATTTCAGTAACTGTAAATTATTAGCCCACATTTCATGTTTTGTTTGTACATGTATATGTACTGTAGTTGTAATGATAAGCATGATGTGCTCCATGTATCGTGATCAATAGTATAGTAACTCACTTGATGGACAGTTGTGCGTTTGGTCCAGGTGGCTGGGGACATTTTTGGGGGGTTTAGTTTGTTTAAGCACTCCATTTATGTCTGCATAGCTTTGCTCCAAGTTCCACATTTACAGCGTCAAGTCATGTCAACCTCACTCCCCGGTCTTCCATCTGCTTCAACATCTCACACTCTAGTCCTCTCTTCTAGAAGCAGTAGTTCATCCTCCGTATATTCAGCTTCAAAAAGATATGGTCGGGAATCCTCATTTGTCCAAAAATAATAGTTTTCCTTATCTGTTATAATGTCTCCCATGATTAGAAAACACCCTCAGGTTTGTTTCCGGCAGTAGGAACAAACATTTGTTGCCGGAAGTCGGAAGCGCTTTGCTATGGAAACGGAAATAAATGTGCTGAGTAAATTAAGTTCTAGTAATGCATAAAAGGACCAAAATACGGTAAATGTTGTACATATTACATATTTTTATGACAGTGTCTGTTACTACATTAAATATATATATATATATATTTTTTTTTTTTAATATTTTTTTTTTTTAAGGATTCCAGAGATGGTAAAACAAAACACTTAAAAGATGAGTATATATATATATATATATATATATATATATATATATATATATATATATATATATATATATATATATATATATATTTTATTTTATTATTATTTTTTTTTTTAAGGATTCCTGAGATGGTAAAAAAAACAAGGAAAAAAAAGGAATAAAACACAAATGATATTGTCGTTACTAAAGCGTGAGCAGCTGGGCTGGAGCGAGCGAGAGATAGCTTCTCGCTCCACCTCTGAGCTTTTCCTCCTAGGCACCCGTCTGCTGTCCAGTCACAACCTATAAACAATAATGGAAAAATCATCAGGAAATGAGACACAGGTGAGGGCGTACGGGTGGTGCTCGTAAAAGTTAAAGTTAAAGTACCAATGATTGTCACACACACACTAGGTGTGGCGAAATTATTCTCTGCATTTAACCCATCACCCTTGATCACCCCCTGGGAGGTGAGGGGAGCAGTGGGCAGCAGCGGTGGCCGCGCCCGGGAATCATTTTTTGGTGATTTAACCCCCAATTCCAACCCTTGATGCTGAGTGCCAAGCAGGGAGGTAATGGGTCCCATTTTTATAGTCTTTGGTATGACTCGGCCGGGGTTTGAACCCACAACCTACCGATCTCAGGGCGGACACTCTAACCACTAGGCCACTGAGTAACGTCCATCAAAAAGTAGTTCTGCCAATAGATGGTCAGCTTGAGAGTTTTTGGGAAAGATAGAGTAGCGCCAGGTATAGGGCTTTGTTGTTTACATATTAGAGTCCACCTTTAACCCGGAAACAGAAGTCGTGCTTAAACAACATAATACTGCACTGTAACACATAATACATCAATAAAACTTTATTTGGGTCATTAATTTGTAAAATAGGCTTTAAAAAAAAATCAACGATGTAGTGATGCCGGGACATTCAAAGTGTGACGACTGTAATGGACACACCCATAAAAGTTCCTATTTTTGACATTGATTGAATTGATTGAATTATTTATTTCAATACTCATTCTATACCACAAATGTCAAACTCTCGCAGGTCCGTTTAAAAATCAACTGGCTTGCATGGCAAGCTTCTATAATTAAGGGATCAGTCTGACCTCGGCATGTCTCACATATATCTCATACATCTACACCTTTAGATTGCAATTGCAATGGAGGCCACGCTGGTATTAATAGGACGCATTGCACTAACCATTCTTCCTAAGGGTACCTAATTACTTTTTATCTTTATATTAGCCTGGTCTTTATTGTGTATTCTCATTCTTTTAATGTGTATAATGGATATTTCTTACTGTGCAATCTATGACATTCCCGAAGGGGATCATTTAAGTATCTTATCTACCACCAAAAGTAGCAATACGGTAATTAAACTGTACACAGCTAAAAAAGACCCAGGTTGTAAGAAATACAACATGATAATATGTCCAATAACACAGTCAGAAGTTATAATTGTAACTACAACAAAGCATGCTGGGAAATGTCGTCTCCTCTGACTTGTCTACTGACATCATGAAGGAAGTTCCTGTCAGGTGCGCAGTCTCAAGTGTACCTGGAATATTGGTGCCCTGTGCAATGGAGTTTGAAAAAGAAACAAAAACAGATGGAATCAAAGAGGGCCAACGTGCGTCCATACTGACTTGTTTGCTTCTGTCACTACCGCATCAACTGCATATTTGCGCTAATTAGATTAATAATGATGACTTAATCCACATTAAAGCTTTCATTTCAGCAGTGTTTAGGGTTTCCACTAAACAATAACTTGGAACTGTTCATAACAGGGTTTGAACGTTGCATAAAATTGTACAGTAGCATTGTCGATATTATGCATCGCATTAAAAGCCACTTTTTAAATAGTAAATCGCACAGTAAAATGTTTGATGCTTTAGAGTAGGGGTGTCAAACTCATTGCAGTTATGGCTGCCCTCAGAAGACCGCTTTTAACAGCGAGAAATTGATGAATCTGCCTATGCATTTGAATGTTATATGTTTTTATGTATACCGTGAAAAAACTGTAGATTTTGCAGTAATAAATGTTTTTACTATTACTACAGTAAAATTGTTTTTTACTAAGTGGAAAAACAGTCCCACATCTTTTTTTTTGGGGCGGAGGGCTTAGTCGCCAAACTTTTACTGTAAAATTTATGGTGGTTTTTACAACCCATCCATCCATCCATCTTCTTCCGCTTATCCGAGGTAGGGTCGCGGGGGCAGCAGCCTAAGCAGGGAAGCCTAGACTTCCATTTCCCCAGCCACTTTGTCCAGCTCCTCCCGGGGGATCCCGAGGCGTTCCCAGGCCAGCCGGGAGACATAGTCTTCCCAACGTGTCCTGGGTCTTCCCCGTGGCCTCCTACTGGTCGGACGTGCCCTAAACACCTCCCTAGGGAGGCGCTCGGGTGGCATCCTGACCAGATGTCCGAACCACCTCATCTGGCTCCTCTCGATGTGGAGGCGCAGCGGCTTTACTTTGAGCTCCCCCCGGATGACAGAGCTTCTCACACCATCTCTAAGGGAGAGCCCCGCCACCCGGCGGAGGAAACTCATTTCGGCCGCTTGTACCTGTGATCTTGTCCTTTCGGTCATAACCCAAAGCTCATGACCATAGGTGAGGATGGGAACGTAGATCGACCGGTAAATTGAGAGCTTTGCCTTCCGGCTCAGCTCCTTCTTCACCACAACAGATCGATACAGCGTCCGCATTACTGAAGACGCCGCACCGATCCGCCTGTCGATCTCACGATCCACTCTTCCCTCACTCGTGAACAAGACTCCGAGGTACTTGAACTCCTCCACTTGGGGCAAGATCTCCTCCCCAACCTGGAGATGGCACTCCACCCTTTTCCGGGCGAGAACCATAAACTCGGACTTTACAACCCATTGCTGTAAATGGGAAAAACAGAACCACAGTATTGTTTTAATACTGGCAACAGAGCTGCCAGTTTTTTATAGTAAAAAAAATGTTGTACCATTTTTCCATGTACGGTATAGTAATACACTGTAAAAACAGCAGTCATAGATTTTACAGTAAAAAAAGCAGCTCAGTTGACTGAATTTTATCATTATAAAAAAACAGTGGCAAAAAAAACACAATTAGAGTCATACATGCCTTAAAAAAACACTGAAAAATCTTTACATTTTTACAGTGTACAATTTGATGGATACATTGCTCTGAAATTATAAGTCAAGTAAATATTTCAAGTATTTTTTATTTTAACAAAGACAATGTTTGCAAAGTATGATAATATATAGAGTAATTTATGATTTAAAGAAAAGGGGTGGGATTAAATAAGTGTAAACTTCTTCTCACTCCTTTTCAAATATGTATTAAAAAAAAAGAAAAAGAAAGTCCAATGCTAATTTGTTTTCGTTTTTTATTCTCCATTGTTTTCATTTTGTTATAATGGCTGTTAAGGCTATAGGCAGGGCCGTGCACATGATTATAGAGGGGCAGGGGCTCAAAGTCAGAAAAGGGCAGGACATTTTTTTTTGGTCCTTTACACAATATGGAAATTAATGTAAAATTAAATTTGCTAATAGGAAGCTAACTACTTAGCTGTGTGTCCTTTGTAGGTAAAAGTGATTGCCATTTCTTTTGTGTCAACAAATTATTGTCATAATGAGTTAATTCACATTATCATAGGCTTGGAAGACATGAAAAGCAACAAAACACTGGTTTATTATTAGGCTATTTATTGTTAAAGATAAGCACTTTAATATTGAACATTGAACAGTGCAACATGAACTTTGAAAAAAAATACAAAAATAAATACCCAAATGGAAAAAACTTCAATGTGAAAATCTGTCCTTCTTCCTTTAACTTGATGAAAACACCATCAAGTTGTAACTTATGGTCTTTCTCACTTAATGCTCAGACTAAACAACTGAAACGCAATACAGGGCCAAAAATATGGACCAGGGGCCAGTAGAGGGCTGTAGGATGGAGGCCACCCATACCCAAATATGCTCCTCAATGTAAATTCAGGGCTTCCATGATGCAAGTATTTGGTTTTAGCCATGCATTAAGAGGTCTGCTACCCTTAGCTGCTTCCTGGCGCTCCTTCTCCTTCCTTTTCTGTATCCTTTCTTTTTTTGGCATTGTGCTGCAGGCATAATCAACATGAATCAAGTTTAAATACAGATGGTAATATTCCTAACAGATAACCTACATCTTATATCCCCAGAATGCTGAAATTATTATTATTATTAATAATAATAATAATAATAATTATTATTATTATTATCGTTATCATTATTCTTATTATTATTATTGTTATTATTATCATTATTATTATTATTATTTTGTTAACCCACACAGTAATAGCAAAGTCACAATAAACTTTATATCTAAACCTCTACTGTGAGAGAAATGTGATCCGTCGTAAACACAGTGCATTTTATTTTGAAAATTAACCCGGTGTTTTATTTTGTATTTTGTACACTACTTCCCGTCCCGCACGATCCGCTCTGCTCTGTGCGGAATTGATGTGCCGTGCTCAATTGATGCGCCGTGCTCTGACGTCCGGCAAAAACAGAAGCTGACACATTGAATAATAGAATAATACAGCGTTTTTCTGAAATATTACCCATATTAGATGCTGAATAAGTGGACGGCGACTAGACCATAACTCACAGGTTCAAGTTGCTCCACTGTCACGTCTCCTCAGGGGCGCACTTTATTAATGTTATTTAAAGAAAAGAAAAAAAAAGAAAAGAAAAAACCCACACACACAGGCAGAGGGCACTTTTTAAGACGAGGCAAAAAAGGGCAGGGGCTCAAGCACCCATAGGGCCCTATGTGTGCACGTGCCTGGCTATAGGACTGTATTGGATCAGGCCTGCTCTTGTTTTTAACGCATATTTGAAATAAAAATATATCAATCAATCAATCAATATATATGTTGCAATATTGGGTAATATTAAAGTTTTAAAAATATGCAATTTCATGCAGTACCTTTTTTTTTCATTTACATACATTTAGTAAGAAAAAAATAAGGTACTTTATTGATGCTGATTATTTCCAGCATTGACAGGCCATATGAAATGATGTGAGTTTGACATCAGTGTTTATTATCAGGGTGGTCGTAAGGTGACTGCAAGTCATTCCAGCCCACAGCCAATCAGACAGATCCAGACGAATTAATATTTAACTAATATTAATCTCTTCAGACAAGTTGTCTTGTTTCTATACATTTTTTGTCTTCATATTATGGTTTTCTATCTTGAGATAGATCTGACCGTCATTTCTCTTCCTCTCCTCTCTCTCCTCTCCTCCATCCTGACTGAGTTTATTATTATGAGATGAGTTGTGTTTCTCTTTATCTGCACATGTTGATGACCTGCACACTTCTGTTGCATATTCAGTCCAATCAACCAAAAACACAGACAAGTAGTGTTTGAAGTGGCAAAAGCCCACCATAATGCCACCATTGCCTTTATTTGACTTAAGTTTCCAATGATTTCAGACTTTGATTTTGTTGCAATTTCTTTGTCTTACCCGCTGAGTTCTGCATTGAAGGATCTCTCTTATGAGTTTGGATAGTCCAGCACCGTAGCCTGGTAGGCAGATCTGCTGCTCTCAGACCTGACTACCAGGCTAAGCGGGTGTTTAAAAAGCAGTACTCTAAAGGAGCTCATCAAGCGAATGCAACCGACAAACCCATATAACGCCTTTGTCTGCCTCTTAGGCCCTCAAACGGAAGCCTGATTTGTACTTGTCTGAGAGTCTTGACGTGAAAGCGGTCTTCCACTGCGGTAAGTTTGCACCTAACGAGCCACCTTTGCATACTTGCCAACCCTCCCGAATTTTCCGGGAGACTCCCGAAATTCAGCGCCTCTCCCGAAAACCTCCCGGGACAAATATTCTCCCGAAAATCTCCCGATTTTCAGCCGGAGCTGGAGGGGGCGTGGCTTCCAGCTCCATGCGGACCTGAGTGAGGACAGCCTTTTTTCATGACGGGAGGACAACAGGGTGACAAGAACTAAATCATCCAGACTAGAGATAAATTGTATTATTATGTTTATCTTACCTAAAAATAAATATTTTTATTTTATTATTTATTAATTAAAAACAAAAAAAACAACTAAATACAGTTTTACTATATTTTGCTAAAAACATCAAAATTAATTGTATTTTTATTTGTATTTTTTCGTGACTCCTTATTACATCCAGCCATAGAATTATACATTAAAATAAACATATTTGAAATAATTGATTTTAAATTATCATAATAATTCATTTAAAATGACCATATTTAATTATTAAAATAATTGCTTGTTTATCAACAACTTTAGCATTTTATTCAATACATTTTGAAACTCTCAGAAGCCAAGTTATGTTATATTCCTTAATATTTATTTATGCAAGTTTGAAGTATCAATTATCTAAACACAGTTTGTTTGCATATTTTCAGGATGTAGATATATATATATATATATATATATATATATATATATATATATATATATATATATATATATATATCCATCCATCCATTTTCTACCGCTTATACCGCTTATTCCCTTTGGGTATATATATATATATATATATATATATATATATATATATATATATATATATATATATATATATATATATATATATATATATATGAAATACTTGACTTGGTGAACTCTAGCTGTCAATATACTCCCCCCCCCTCTTAACCACGCCCCCAACCACGCCCCACCCCTGACCACGCCCCCACCCCCCACCTCCCGAAATCGGAGGTCTCAAGGTTGGCAAGTATGCACCTTTGTGCCAGACGGCGCTGTTCAGTTCAGCTGTATTTTTGTCTCCATCTTGAGATGGCGATAACCACGTGATAAAGAAGCAACACCGTATGTCCTGCCAATGAATTGTGTGATTGCCACAATGTAAACAGAGAACCAAAATGGAGGGCGTCCAACATTTGCTGTAGATGTCTAATAATACATGTGTTTTTACCACATATATAGGAGTGTACAGTGGTGCCTTGTTTGTCATTGCCTCAGTGAGTGTATGGCACAATCACTAGCTGTATTGAAACTGCACTGATACGGAGTTGGTCTTTCATAATGGTCATCTGCAGTTTTGTGTACGTCTTTCGTGTGGAATAGAAAAATGATTCAACATAAAAATCAATTTTCCCCGTTTTTTGGTTTGATGATAAAAAAAACGGAAAATGTTTTATTTGCAGACGACACAACTGCTTTCTGTTCAGGAAAGAACACACAGAAGATAATACAAATAATAACAGAAGAAATGAACAAATTAAAAAAATGGTTTGACAAAAACAGACTATTTTTGAATCTCAGTAAAACTAAAATAATGCTATTTGGTAACAGTAGAAAAGAGCATCTTACACGAATACAAATAGACGGAGTAGACATAGAAAGGGTAAAAGAAACCAGATTTTTGGGAGTATTAATAGATGATCAAATGAACTGGAAATCTCATATACAAAACATACAGCATAAGGTGGCAAAAAACATTTCAATAATGAATGAAGCAAAATACGTCCTAGGCCAAAAATCACTTCATATTCTCTACTGCTCGCTAGTGTTACCATATCTGAGTTATTGTGTAGAAATATGGGGAAATAACTGCAAATGTGCGCTACATTCGTTAACCGTGTTAAAAAAAAGATCAATTAGACTGATACATAATGTTGGATATAGAGAACATAGAAACCCTTTATTTATTGAGTCAAAAATATTAAAAGTTTGATGATTTGGTCAAATTGCAAACAGCTCAAATGATGTACAAAGCAAACTATAATCTGCTACCAAAGAATGTACAACAATTCTTCTCAACTAAAGAGGAGAAATATAACCTTAGAGGAAAATCTAATTTAAAACATCTGTATATACGTACAACACTTAGAACCTTTAGCATATCAGTATGTGGAATTAAATTATGCAATGGATTAAGTAGTGAAGTTAAACATTGTACTGATATGATCCAGTTTAAGAGCTTGTTCACTTTGTGTGCTTACAAAGTACAAAGAAGAAGAATGATGAGAATTACTTCCAACCTTATTGAAAATGAGATATTCTTCATCTCAGTATGTTAATAATGACTGAATTAATTAATTACATATTACAAAACTTTTGTATATACTAATTCACAGATGTCATTCTATTATAAAAAGGTCAGTAAATGATTCTATATATTTGTAAACGCTTTGAAGTGGGAAAGGGGTAGGATTAAATAAGCTTTGCTTCTTCCTACTCCTTTTCGGACATGATGTAAAGTGAATGATATGAAATTGTGTGATGTATTATGCTGTAAGTGTGTTCATGTTCGAAATCAACTAAAGAAAGAAAGAAAGAAAGAAAGTAAATCGTTAACCATTATCCGAATTTATTAACTCTTCTTGCTATTCCTCATTCAATGTTTGGACGTACGGGTGGATTGCACATGCGCAGTGTCTCTTTTCAGTATCCTCGTCTGTGAGGAAGAAGGGTGTCGTTCCCTTCTGTTTTTTTTAATGTCCAAAGACATGGAAAGTGACACATTTTGTTGGTTCTCTATAAAGTAGGCAAACGGGTCCGTGTACCTTCCGTTCATTCTATTTTGAATTCTTAAATGCAAATCAAAAAACAAACTTTGGGCCATTTTTTTTATTTTTTTATTTCTGAAACAAAAGTTGGACAACTATTTAATGACACTTTTTTCAAACGACAATAGGACGCCTGCTGAACAAAGACGTTAGCGTTATGCATGCTAAACGCAAAGGAAAAGCTAAAATACTGCTTCCGGTTCAATTTGTCATCACACAGATAACCACGCATTTTTGCATTTTGGATGAACATATATTAGATTTTTGTGTTTATCTGGAAAAATAAAAATCCATAAAAGGAAAACAGCACAAAATCCAATTTTCTGGGAATATTGGAATGAAAATCAACCCTTTTTTGTTTGTTTGAAAAGCTGCCATATATAATAAAAATCAAAAAAACAGCCCTAATTTTGTTTTGGAAATAGAATAAACGGACGGTACACGAACTGTGTACGTCGTTCTTGGTCCGTCCGTGTACCTTCCGTTCATTCTATTTCCAATTTTTTAACGCAAATGGGAAAAAATGCTATTATTCACACATAAACATCTGCACTCTGGCTGCAGTGTTTTCCAATAATCTGCCCAAAGTTTGGACAACATGGTCACTCGGGCTGTGAATCTTTGGGTGTCCCACGATTCGATTCAATATCGATTTATTTTCAATTCAACACGATTCTGAATAGGGTCCTTGAGGGTGCATGGGAGTTTGCCCAACCAGTCTACATGTGTTTTGTGGACTTGGAGAAGGCATTCGACCGTGTCCCTCGGGAAGTCCTGTGGGGAGTGCTCAGAGAGTATGGGGTATCGGACTGTCTGATTGTGGCAGTCCGCTCCCTGTATGATCAGTGCCAGAGCTTGGTCCGCATTGCCGGTAGTAAGTCGGACACGTTTCCAGTGAGGGTTGGACTCCGCCAAGGCTGCCCTTTGTCACCGATTCTGTTCATAACTTTTATGGACAGAATTTCTAGGCGCAGTCAAGGCGTTGAGGGGATCTGGTTTGGTGGCTGCAGGATTAGGTCTCTGCTTTTTGCAGATGATGTGGTCCTGATGGCTTCATCTGGCCAGGATCTTCAGCTCTCACTGGATCGGTTCGCAGCTGAGTGTGAAGCGACTGGGATGAGAATCAGCACCTCCAAGTCCGAGTCCATGGTTCTCGCCCGGAAAAGGGTGGAGTGCCATCTCCGGGTTGGGGAGGAGATCTTGCCCCAAGTGGAGGAGTTCAAGTACCTCGGAGTCTTGTTCACGAGTGAGGGAAGAGTGAATCGTGAGATCGACAGGCGGATCGGTGCGGCGTCTTCAGTAATGCGGACGCTGTATCGGTCCGTTTTGGTGAAGAAGGAGCTGAGCCGGAAGGCAAAACTCTCTATTTACCGGTCGATCTACGTTCCCATCCTCACCTATGGTCATGAGCTTTGGGTTATGACCGAAAGGACAAGATCACGGGTACAAGCGGCCGAAATGAGTTTCCTCCGCCGGGTAGCGGGGCTCTCCCTTAGAGATAGGGTGAGAAGCTCTGCCATCCGGGAGGAGCTCAAAGTAAAGCCGCTGCTTCTCCACATCGAGAGGAGCCAGATGAGGTGGTTCGGGCATCTGGTCAGGATGCCACCCGAACGCCTCCCTAGGGAGGTGTTTAGGGCACGTCCGACCGGTAGGAGGCCGCGGGGAAGACCCAGGACACGTTGGGAAGACTATGTCTCCCGGCTGGCCTGGGAACGCCTCGGGGTCCCCCGGGAGGAGCTGGATGAAGTGGCTGGGGAGAGGGAAGTCTGGGCTTCCCTGCTTAGACTGCTGCCCCCGCGACCCGACCTCGGATAAGCGGAAGAAGATGGATGGATGGATGGACGATTCTGAATTCAAAAACGATTTTTTTTCCCGATTCAAAAGGATTGTCTATTCATTCAATACATAGGATTTCAGCAGGATCTACCCCAGTCTGCTGACATGCAAGCAGAGTAGTAGATTTTTGTAAAAAGCTTTTATAATTGTAAAGGACAATGTTTTATCAACTGATTGCAATAATGTAAATTTGTTTGAACTATTAAATGAACCAAAAATATGACTTATTTTATCTTTGTGAAAATATTGGACACAGTGTGTTGTCAAGCTTATGAGATGCGATGCAAGTGTAAGCCACTGTGACACTATTGTTCTTTTTCTTTCTTTTATAAATGTCTAATGATAATGTCAATGAGGGATTTTTAATCACTGCTATGTTGAAATTGTAACTAATATTGATACTGTTGTTGATAATATTCATTTTTGTTTCACTACTTTTGGATTGTGTCTGTGTCTCCTCTCAATTGCTCTGTTTATTGCAGTTCTGAGTGTTGCTGGGTTGGGTTTGCTTTTGGAATTGGATTGCATTGTTATGGTATTGCTGTGTATTGTTCTGTTGGATTGATTAATCTAAAAAAATAAATAAATAAATAAACAAATTTAAAAATAATAATACAACATTTTAAAAATAGATTTAAAAAAAATGAGAATTGATTCTGAATCGCACAACGTGAGAATCCCCACACCCCTAATGGTCACTGTTCAATACTGACTCCCTCTTGCTTGTCTTTGTCCCCCACTAACAGGCGTCCTATCGCTGAAATTTCCAGAGGCTCCGACCGTCAAGTCGACGTGTCTGTTCTTTGTGAGTGCACACCTTGCAAGCGTGTACATGCGTAGAAATGAATGCCGTTGCTGATTGCGTGTCTGTGCTTCAGACTGAG
>NC_084565.2:37620000-37630000 GCF_033978685.3 Nerophis lumbriciformis
TCATCGCGTTAATGTATATTTCGTATTGTTTTCTGCCTTTTGCACTACAATTATTATCTATAAAATTGGTTTTATGTGCATATTTTTACCTGGATTTGTATCATTTCTAATGGGAGGAATTGGTTTTCACCAAAACTCTTGTAGCAAATTCCCAATTAAAACCGATGGCTTCCTGTATGGTCGGGATGGGTACTGAATTCGGTACTTTTAAGAGGTACCAAACGCAATACGTTGGTACGACCGGGTGCTGATTCACGTAAAATCAAACGCGACCATATTTCGATACCTTTGTCATACGTGACGGTACGTTCGGTTGCAGACTCGGCACCGGTTCAAGATTTGGAGGGGAAACAAGCAATCAGCGCAGACTCGGCCGGACTGCCTGTGGGTAACTTTCCATAGCTGTGTCCCAATTCAGGGTCTGTATTCTTCGAAGGGCGAATTTGAAGGGCAAATTTGAAGGACGCTTACGTCACAACGCTGCGCGAAGGCTGTCCCATCCATCCATCCATCTTCTTCCGCTTATCCGGGTCGGGTCGCGGGGGCAGCAGCCTAAGCAGGGAAGCCCAGACTTCCCTCTCCTCAGCCACTTCGTCCAGCTCCTCCCGGGGGATTCCGAGGCGTTCCCAGGCCAGCCGGGAGACATAGTCTTCCCAACGTGTCCTGGGTCTTCCTCGTGGCCTCCTACCAGTCGGACGTGCCCTAAACACCTCCCTAGGGAGGCGCTCGGGTGGCATCCTGACCAGATGCCCGAACCACCTCATCTGGCTCCTCTCGATGTGGAGGAGCAACGGCTTTACTTTGAGCTCCCCCCGGATGACAGAGCTTCTCACCCTATCTCTAAGGGAGAGCCCCGCCACCCGGCGGAGGAAACTCATTTCGGCCGCTTGTACCCGGGATCTTGTCCTTTCGGTCATAACCCAAAGCTCATGACCATAGGTGAGGATGGGAACGTAGATCGACCGGTAAATTGAGAGCTTTGCCTTCCGGCTCAGCTCCTTCTTCACCACAACGGATCGATACAGCGTCCGCATTACTGAAGACGCCGCACCGATCCGCCTGTCGATCTCACGAGGCTGTCCCAATTCATTCAAATTCGAAGGCTCCTCCAAATGCAGCCGACGAATGCGCCCTCCTTTTCCCTGTATTCGGAGGATGCACCGCAACTATCCTTCGTGGCCTCCCATATCCCAAGATGCTTTGAGCGCCTTTGTTCAACCCGGATCTTTTTGACGATGGCGGCAAATACAAGCAGCGGCACCGGCAGCGGCACCGGCACCGGCACCGGCAGCAAATTCACTTACAAATGTAAGTACCCTCCGCAGGCTAGACTGTCCCATTTAACAACGGGTGACGCATCCTTCGGAGGTGCCTCCGAAGGTCCAGCCATCTGAGGCTGCGTAGGCCGGGTCCTCCGAAGGATGCAGACCCTGAATTGGGACACAGCTGTTAGAATAATTATGTATAAGGTATCACAAAACTCGTACGCTTAAAGTCCGTTTACTATAGTTATTATCAATTGTGCTGAAGTTGTACTTTTCTATCTGTGCAAAGGCACAACTTGTAATCTTCCATTGCGAGTTGTCTCGTATCAGCAGTTTGTTTCCAGACCCGGCCTGCTGACAGCCGAGGACGGACATCGAGTACCTCAACGCAGATAAAACAGAGACAGGGCGATATCACGAGTGCCAGCACATTTTCATTCTGAATAATCATGTATTGTGTCTACTGGGGCTGCTTACTTTACCCCTCCCTTCAGAAGCAGCCTCAGTGATGTTAACAAGGGACCTCCCGAATAAATAGAGGAGCACGTGGGACTGTACCTTAGAGCATAGGGTGAAACTGTAACTGAGTGTACAGCCCAATACGTCTCTCCTCATGAGCAAAATTCAACTCTTGTCTCTGCCTGATTCCTTCTTCTTGTCTTGTGTAATAGATAATTTTGGTGTTTGAACCTGACACAGCACATGCCTACAAATGAAGCGTGCCTGACAGAAAGCGCTTGAAAGCTCAGTAGGGCTCCACTTGTCAAAAGGCGCTAGCTCGATGCTAATTTGCATTGAATATACCTTAATAATGCTCCTGATTAGCATTGGCAATTTTTACCTGGCTATTTCAACATCTCCAAATTTGGCGATGAAAACTACAACTACAACTAAACAGCCGGTTTAATAGGTGCAATACTTACAGTACAAACACTTTGTATGGCGCAACAAAAGACGAGAACGGCACAATCAGCTCATTGTCAAAGACTACTTCCTGGCTGTGGCAACACACTGTATTCTGCATGTCTTGGAAATGCAACTGCATGCAAAGTGGTACTGTGTCGGTTCAAAAGCCAAAGGTACCCATCCCTATGTACAGTATATTATTAGATTTTGCACTAATTTGCTTTGGCACCTATGACACAAAGCTAATATGTTTTAGCTTAGCATTTATTGACGTTCAAAAATGTATCAAAATGTCCTCCCAAGTTGGAAAAAGTTTGGACAAGGAAACAATAAATTTGAAGGACATTAAACTGATCGATTGTGGCAAAATGAAGAGCGCCCCCACCTGGTTGTTGATGTCATCGAAGGGCTGGATCCCGGCGTACTAAAAGACAAGCAGGAAGTGAGCGGAGCTCCAGAGAACATTCTGAACTTTGACCCACCGAGCTCTCGTCCAACTTGAGTCTCAATCGTTCCTCCTCAAGGCCCCGCAGCAGCGTCCCCGTCAGGCCCTTGGAGGGGGGCGGGGCGTGGGAGGCGGTCAACGAGGAGACGGAGGAACAGGACCCTGGAATGATAAGAGAGAAATGTTGACCCCTGACCTCGTTTTGTTACATTTTTTTCATCCATACAAAAATGAGATGTTTCAACATGACGGCCGTAACGTGTCATCAACGTTGTACAAATTCCTTTGCTTGGTTATTGATTAGCGCAGCTCGTTAAACTCATCCCAGCGGACTTTGGTCCTTCTGTGGTTACTGATTCCTTGACTCACTTCATTGTGCCAGCGAGCTGATTGTTTTAGCGACAACTGAGTTGAACATCGTGACGCCGACGGCGGGTTATTTGCTTGTGTTATCTTCTGGGTTGTGTTGATAATGGGGGCTGAAGAAAACTGATTAGAAATCAGAAAAAAACACTTTTTCGACTGTCAAGAGTAACACACCTGAGTTTTTTGTCAGGCAAATCTGGTTGGAGGTCATCGTGGGGGCTTGCACCACCAGAGGGGCTGGAGAGAAGACACAGGACCCTCCTGGCTCGCTGGGTGTTATCGACCCTTTGGACTCTCTAGACTCTCCAGACACTCCGGGCACTCCAGACTCTCGGAACTCTCCAGACTCTCCGAACTCTCCGTACACTCTGGATACTCCGGAGACTCTGAATTGTCCATGCTCTCTCGACTCTCCAAACACTCCGGACTCTCGGAACTCTCCGGACTCTTCGGACACTCTGGGTACTCTGGACACTCTGGACTCTCCATGCTCTCTCGACTCTCCAAACACTCTGGACACTCCAGACTCTCTGAACTCTCCAGACTCTCCGGACACTCTGGATACTCCGGACACTCTAAATTGTCCATGCTCTCTCGACTCTCCAGACACTCCAGACTCTCGGAACTCTGCGGACTCTTCGGACACTCTGGGTACTCTGGACACTCCGGACTCTCCATGCTCTCTTGACTCTCCAAACACTCTGGACACTCCAGATTCTCGGAACCCTCCGGAGTCTCCGAACTCTCCGGACACTTTGGATACTCCGAGCACTCTGGACAGTCCATGCTCTCTCGATTTTCCAAATACTCCTAACTCTCCAGATTCACTATACACTCTGTTCTCCCCGAACTCTCTCGACTTTCTAGAATCTCTCAACTGGCGAAGCTCCTGCTCTCGTTGCAGAGCCTCTTGGATTTCCTTCTCGATAAAATTCAGGGCCCCTTTTTTCCCACAATGTAGGCCAGTAGACTCCTGGTTGTCCCTCCAAGAAAGAGTTCTGGTCCAAGACGATGGACAGGTGTAAAAGGTTTTATCAGGACAGACTTCTGGGTCCTGCAAGTTCTGCACATCCTCCTTTGTGTCTAAAAATACCTGCGGTGGATCTGGGCCCTGCTGCTTATGATTCTCCTTCGGGTTGTGTCCCGGAACGATGAAGCCCACGTGCTTCTTCTGTGTGGCCTTGATAGAGGTTAGCGGTGATTGCACATGCTTGGCTCGTATCTCCACCAACTCTGAGCATCCCTCACTATGCTTTAGGCCTCGCGTGTGTCGGAGGTTCTCCTCACGTTCCTGAACCAAGCGTATCTCCTGCTCAATCGGGGTCTCGTGATGAAGGCAGAACCTTACTTTCCTTCCATCTTGTTGTATGCTTTCATCAAACACCTCATCCACCAGCGAGTCCTCCTTAAAGAAGTTTTTATCATTGAGGTCATTCTCAGTTGTTCTCCTTTCCACTGAGGTTTTTCCTTTACCAGATGGTTCTGACCTTGTTGCATCGTCTCCCTCCACCTTCCAGGACACACTTGACTTAGAAGGCAGGACGGGGGAATTCTGCATATTCTGCTCGAGCTTCAAGAACTGCTGTCGCGCTGAACTGAAGTCTATCTGGTCCCTGATGATTGTTTCGGGGTCGACAGGGCTGCAGGGTTCTAGCCCGACCACACTGTAGCTCACACCGAAAACTTGCGTCAGCATATTTGTAGATGTACTGCAATCCTCCTCCTCCAGCAAGCTTAGCTTGGACGTTGACTTCTTTTTTGGGGCTTGCGTCCGAATTATGTCCTTCCTCAGTTGCTTTTCTTCTTCCTCCCCAAATGCTCGACAGGGGTCTTCCGGCTGGAGTGTGTACTGAGACTCGGACTCTGAGAACATACTCTCCGGTTTCCTGCCGCTGTTGTACGTCTGCACTTTGAAGGCCTTGTCCTCCTTCAGGGTGGTGAGATGCACCTGCCGCTGAGGCGAGACCATCCACGCCTCGTTCAGCTCCGCTTCCGGGCTGGTCGGGTCTTCCACGAAGGAGTAGAATCCGCTGTGAGAACCTGAGCTGCTGACGGGACTGCCGGAGTACAAATCGCTGCTGTCGTCGCCATCCTGCGACGAGGGGACCAGGCAGGCATGGACCACCATCTCCCTGAACTCATCCTCCTCCTGCAGGGGGGAGTCAATCAGACTGTCGGTGGCCATTAAATGATCTTCCCCATTGCTTGGAGCCTCCAGGTTCCGTAGATCGGACGGATGTAGCAGGGGGGACAAAGGCTTCAGCACCCACCTCCTGGGAACGTTGTCCATGGCAGCAGGGGGCGATGTAGAGCAGATGACACCTTGGATGGACAAAACATCCAGACAGTCAGCAATGGGAACAATTATCCATCCATCCATTTCCTACCGCTTGTCCCTCTCGGGGTCGCAGGGGTGGCTGGAGCCTATCCCAGCTGCAATCGGGCGGAATGGGAATTAATATTTAGTTAATAATTAATTAGTTTTTTGTTGGGTAATTAAAGAGGTTCCCGCGTGAAGCTAACTTGGTCATGTTGTAAAACTGGTTCTGTGTTGGGCGGGTTTAGTTTTTCACACGAGTGTAAATGGCATTTGTGTTAAAGTTAAAAGTTAAAGTACCAATGACTGTCACACACACACTAGGTGTGGTGAAATTTGTCCTCTGCATTTGACCCATCCCCTTGTTCACCCCCTGGGAGGTGAGGGGAGCAGTGAGCAGCAGCGGTGGCCGCGTCCGGGAACCATTTTTGGTGATTTAACCCCCAATTCCACCCACTCTCTCTCTCTCTCTCACTCTTTCACTTTCACTTTCACTTATGGGTCACATTTTCCATACTTAAGTTTGGGCCCCAAACTGGGGCCAAAGTACAATTATGTTTGGAGCCGCCCTCATTCCCTCATTTCCCCAGCGTTACATCATTTTCTCATACTTATTTTTGTATGTGAAACATTTGTTATACTTTTTTTTAATCAAACTTAAATTTAATTGGATGCATGTTTTGTACTAAAAAATATATATATATTTTTTTGTATAAGTTTTTTTTGTGCATATATTTTTGTGCTCCGCTGCTCCCAGTATGTGGAACGCTCTCCCTGACCACCTGAGGGCCCCACAGACTGTGGATGCTTTTAAAAAAAGGCTTGAAACCCCTTCTTTTAAAAAACAACAACGTTTTTTTAATTTATCTTTATAAAAAAAAAAAAAAAAATGTATTATCTTTTTGTTTATTTATTTTTATTGTTTTAATACACTGTAGCACTTTGAGGTTGTTTATTCAATGTAAAGTGCTTTTTACAAATAAAATATATTATTATTATATATAGCAAAATAAATTAGTTACAGTCGGGATTTGAACTCAGCAACTCTGCCCTACCAAACAAGACCTCATGCTGTGTGTGCTGAGCTGCTATCAGTGACGGAGCAGGAAGCTGCTAGGAATACATTTGTTTGCAGTAAAAATGTTATATGTCGCGCCCTGTCATAAAATTGACATTTTATATGGCGGCCCTGGTTGCAATCAACACGCCCGAATGGTGACGAGTGTGCAGTGATTGAGCCTGACTTGAGCACAGGTGTCAAACTCAAGGCCCGGGGGCCCAAATCTGGCCCGCCTTTTTTATTTAATGTGGCCCGTGAAAGCCTAGAAATAAAATGCGTTAATAAAATGCTTAATCTTTTCTTACTAAATATATTGATTTCCCTTTTGACGTAAAAAAAAAAAATCATGTACTGCATGCAATTGCATATGTTTTAAAATTCAATATGATCAAAATCAAAATATTATATTATCATGTATTCCAAAAATAGTTTTTGTTAAAATAAAGATAAATACTGTACTTAAATATCTGCTTGACTTATGATTTCAAAACAAATCATCAATGAAATTGTAGACTGTAAAATTGACAATAGATTTTATGGTTAAATTATGCCAACTTGAGTTTTTTTTTTTTTTTAAAGTAAAATCAACTTTGGTAATGTTTTTTTCCATATACAGTAAGACAATGAAACATTAAAAAACGAACAAAAAAAACGTTGAAACAACAAGATTTTACGGTGTAAAAAAAACCCGGCAGCTTTGTTGCTTGATTTTTACCGCTAAAAACAGTGGTATTTTTTCTCCATTCCATTCCATTTATTCTATTTGTTTATATGCTATAAAAAAAAATGTTTACTGTAAAATTCTGGTGACTGAGCTGCCAGTTTTTAAAGTAAAATTTAACAATTTTTTTTTTGCAGCTTATGTAAAAAACAATATTGTTAATATATTATATATAGAATATAGAATATATATATATAGAATATAATACATTAATAATATTGTTTTTTTACATAAGCTGCAAAAAAAAAATCGTTTAATTTTACTTTAAAAACTGGCAGCTCAGTCACCAGAATTTTACAGTAAATTTAAATTTTAATTTAATTTAATTGAATTTAATTTAATTTAATTTAATTTAATTTAATTTAATTTAATTTTAATTTTAATTTTAATTTTAATTATTTTAAATTAATTTAAATTAATTTAAATTAATTTAATTTAAATTTAAATTTTACAGGGTGTCATATATATACTGTATATATATATATACATATATATATATATATATATATATATATATGTATATATATATATATATATATATATATATATATATATTTATACTCATATATTACTCATTGTTAAACGTGGCCCTCTGAGGGCAACCGTAACTGCGATGTGGCCCTCAATGAAAACAAGTTTGACACCCCATGTTCTAAGTGGACTATTTGGGGGAGAACCTCGGTCATCTACCCTCAACAAATCCAAAAAGAATCTTGTAGCATTCACTACTTTGTTGGCTAGAAGACTCGTTGTGTTAGATTGGAAGGCAACAACCCGTTGGATTAAAGATGTTCTTTATTTTCTCAATTTGGAAAAAAAATTAGGCCATCGGTGTCCGAAGTGCGGTCCGGGGGCCGTTTGCGGCCCGCAGTTCATTTTTTAGAGCCCTCGGAACATTTTAAAAAACACAAAAACATTTTTTTTTTTTAAAAGCATAAAAAGTGCAATAAAATAGCAAACGGGTGAAATTGAACAAGAAAAGGTTGCAATATTAAAACTAAGAGGACAAAACTGCAATGATAATCAAAATAAATATTGGTGCAAATTATTGACCGATTCAAGGCTCCAATTACTTCACATATTTATGGGGGAACATATCGCGTATTAAGTGTGTTTGCATACAAATAAAACAGACAAAAAGGACATAAGAAAACATAAATAAATGATAAAAACTGAAGATTAAAGTTAAAGTACCAATGATTGTCACACACACACTCGGTGTGGTGAAATGTGTCCTCTGCATTTGACCCATCCCCTTGTTCACCCCCTGGGAGGTGAGGGGAGCAGGGAGCAGCAGCGGTGGCCGCGCCCTGGAATCATTTTTGGTGATTTAACCCCCAATTCCAACCCCTTGATGCTGAGTGCCAAGCAGGGAGGTAATGGGTCCCATTTTTATAGTCTTTGGTATGACTCGGCCGGGGGTTTGAACTCACGATTTACCCATCTCAGGGCGGACACTCTAACCACTAGGCTAGGTATTGAATGTAAAAATAATATGTATTGATAAATGACTTATTTTTCACACTTTTATGAGTAGGGCCTGTTTCGATCCGCAACACCTTAAGTCTGATGTTTATTTTTAAACAGTCATTGCTAAATAATCAATAATTCAACAAAATCATTGTTGTTATGACTTGTTTACCAATTAGGGCTCCAACGACTTCACATCGAATATTGCACTCTGAATTTTTTTTGGGGGGGACAAAAAGGGCATAAAACGTAAGATAAAATGTCAACTTTATAGATCTGAAGTTGATCTATAAGGTACAAACTTTTGCTGACTCTCCGCTCGCAGCAGAGGATGTCGGGCGCCAGATGGAACTTGCACTCGACTTAGAAACGGAGGCATTAGCTTTAGCATTAGCATACAGCGTGCAGCCCAGCTGATAAGGTGTGACCAGTAGCCCCGCCCCCCACTGCTGCCAGCTGATAACACTGACCGCCTGCTGGCTGGCAACTGACAGCAGGTCAGAGGTCAACAAGTAGACCAAAGCACAGCATGCTTAGGGAAATGAACAACAGCAATGTAAAACCATGTGGACTTTGCAGGCTGTAGGTGGCGCTAACAGCTCATCGACCTTTGCTGATGCTGTATGTTACTTTCAAAAGCAAGTAGATACGGGGCCAGCAGGAACGATACCATGACATTTTACTTTAAAGATCCTTAAATGATTTTGCCTTTGATTTGTCGCTCATGATTACAGTCAGATTAGATCAATCAAAACACACGTCAACAGAATAATAACATTATTATTTTCGTCCCTTACTCTCAATACATTTTTGTAGCGAAATAAAGTTGATGAATAAATCAATAAAGAAAGAGAAACCAAAAGTAATATTTGCTCTCAATCTTTTTGTGTCCCCCAAATTCCTACAAATGTATATATTCCCTCTGAGTGAACAAAAGGAGATCAATACAGTGCATAACAATATGGAACAATTCAACAACAACAAAATAAACATGATTCATGGAATGATTAAGAACTGAAAAATATCAATCAGGTCACGATACGACCCTTGGTATCAATACCAGTGATATTTAGATTGATGCATACTGTACTATACCTCTACTGTACATGTAATACAATGGAATTGTATTATTTTGTTGATACACACTATTTAAAAGCACTATATATACACATCAGAATCAGAATCAGAATCAGCTTTATTGTCATTACGCAAGGTAACGAGATTGAGGCCATTCCATACAGTGCGATGTGTGCATGCTAGAAAAACAATGTGCAAATATATAAAAATTTAAAAAATGTAGAAGTGCAATGAATATGGTGTGAAATGAATATATACATGAAAAAACAAAACAAAAACAGGGTGGTTGGTGGAATGGGTTATTGCACCGAAGAGAAGGCAGTTATGTTACCACTATATATATATACATACAATATACATACACTAATATAAA
>NC_084565.2:37635000-37637500 GCF_033978685.3 Nerophis lumbriciformis
ACGGCGGTTAAAACGTCCCCTTTCTAAAACATTATAAAAACCATTTAAATTTAAAAAAAAATGTGGAAAAAAAATACATAACTATGTATAGTATTTATTTTTAAATGTTATCCCTCATGTTTTGTTTTCTGTCTTTTACTAGTAGTTTTTATAATATCTCGGATTTTTTGTCTGGCAACTAGTGAAAATTATTGTTAAATCCACAAGTTAAAAAAATTACATAATATTTTGTTTATCTTTACACATTACTCGCTGTGTAGCGGAAGGGGCGGGACTAGTTTGAGTGGTTGAACACAATAACTAAAAAAAAAAAAAAAAAATTACGTAAATAAACTTTATAGAAATTTTCAAGTAATGTCATATAAACAAAAAAAAGAAAAAGAAAAAAAAAAAGGTGTTTAAAACGTCCCCTTTCTAAAACATTATAAAAACTATTTAAATAAAAAAAAAAAAGTGGAAAAAAATACATAATTATGTATAGTATTTATTTTTAAATGTTATCCCTCATGTTTTGTTTTCTCTGTCTTTTACTAGTAGTTTTTATAATATCTCGGATTTTTTGTCTGGCAAATAGTGAAAATTATTGTTAAATCCACAATTTAAAAAAATTACATAATATTTTGTTTATCTTTACACATTACTCGCTGTGTAGCGGAAGGGGCGGGACTAGTTTGAGTGGTTGAACACAATAACTAAAAAAAAAAAAAAAAATTACGTAAATAAACTTTATAGAAATTTTCAAGTAATGTCATATAAACAAAAAAAAGAAAAAGAAAAAAAAAAAGGTGTTTAAAACGTCCCCTTTCTAAAACATTATAAAAACTATTTAAATAAAAAAAAAAAGTGGAAAAAAATACATAATTATGTATAGTATTTATTTTTAAATGTTATCCCTCATGTTTTGTTTTCTCTGTCTTTTACTAGTAGTTTTTATAATATCTCGGATTTTTTGTCTGGCAAATAGTGAAAATTATTGTTAAATCCACAATTTAAAAAAATTACATAATATTTTGTTTATCTTTACACATTACTCGCTGTGTAGCGGAAGGGGCGGGACTAGTTTGAGTGGTTGAACACAATAACTAAAACAAAAAAAAATATGAACGTAAATAAACTTTATAGAAATTTTCAAGTAATGTCATGTAAACAAAACAAAAAAAAAAAACAAAAAAAAAAAGGTGATTAAAATGTCCCCTTTCTAAAACATTATAAAAACTATTTAAATTAAAAAAAAAGTGGAAAAAAAATACATAATTATGTATAGTATTTATTTTTAAATGTTATCCCTCATGTTTTGTTTTCTCTATGCCTTTTACTAGTTGTTATAATATCTCGGATTTTTTGCCTGGCAACTAGTGAAAATGATTGTTAAATCAACAAGTTAAAAAAATTACAGAATATTTTGTTTATCTTTACACATTACTCGCTGTGTAGCGGAAGGGGCGGGACTAGTTTGAGTGGTTGAACACAAAAACTAAAAAGAAAATATATATATTATTGTTAATAAACTTTTATGAAAATGTCAAGTAATGTCATGTAAACAAAAAACTAAACAAAAAGGCGAATAAAACGTCCCCATTCTAAAACATTATAAAACTATTTAAATAAAAACAATTTGGGGAAACAAAGTAAATGTTTAATTTTTGGTTCATTCTTTTTAAATAAGGTTATCCCTCGTGTTTTGTTTTCTCTACGCATTTTATTGGCAGTTGTTTTAATATCTCGGATTTTTGTCTGGTAACTAGTCAAAATGATTGTTAATTCCACCAGTTAAAAAAATTACAGAATATTTTGTTTATCTTTACGCATTACTCGCTGTGTAGCGAAAGGGGCGGGACTAGTTTGACGGTTGAACACAATAACAAACTTTTTTTTTTTATCAATGCTGTTAAACTTTTATGAACATTTCGTAATCACAAATCCAAAGTAATGTCATGTAAACCAAAATATGTTGTTTTTTTCTAAAAACATTTGTATATTTCGCATATGATAAAAAACAAAACAAAAGGGCGATTAAAACGTCCCCATTCTAAAAACGATTTAAATAAAAAACAAATGTGAAAAAAATATACATACTAATTATGTATAGTATATACACGTATATATTTATTTATTTATTTATTGTTTCATTCATTATAAAACGTTATCCCTCATGTTTTGTTTTCTCCATGCCTTTTACTAGTAGTTTTTTTTTAATATCTCGAATTTCTGTCCGGCAACTTGTGAAAATTATTGTTAAATCCACAAGTTAAAAAAATTACAGAATATTGTGAAAACCAAAATATGTTGTTTTTTTCAAAAACATTTGTATATTTCACACGATAAAAAAAGGCGATTAAAACGTCCCATTCTAAAAACGATTTAAATAAAAAACAAATTGGAAAAAAATATATATAATAATTATATATAGAAATATACATGTATATATTTATTTTTTGTTTCATTCTTTTATAAACGTTATCCCTCATGTTATGTTTTCTCCATGCTTTTTACTAGTAGT